>NW_012114566.1:3305504-3317373 GCF_000951035.1 Colobus angolensis palliatus
AAGAAAAGAAAAGAAAAGAAAAGAAAAGAAAAGAAAAGAAAAGAAAAAAAGAAAAAAAGAAAAGAAAAGAAAGGAAAGGAAAGGAAGGAAGGAAGGAAGGAAGGACACACACAAAAAACAAATTATGAAAAAAGTCTTAGCATTGAGAAAGAAGTCTCTCTCTGTTTTTTTCCAAGTAATTGCTGTCTTTTAAATTTGTGATACTTTATGCAAGAGGCTGAGATAAATGTAAAAAAAATGTATAAAATTATTCTAAGTAAAACTACTTTTTAATCAGGAATTTACATAATTTTTTTTCTGTGAAAAACAGTAGTGATTAGATATACTTTCGTTATATGTGAAGCCAAATCTTACTGTGTAGGAATCACTTTTGGAGTTAAATAATTTATCAACTGAATAAAAGTAAAAGGTTTTAAACCTATCAAAATTAAGCAAACATTTAAAAAATAATAATAATAATTTATTTGCTCCTTAAACTGAAATTGAAAGTAAAGAAATGAATAGAATTTGCACCTTGAGAATCTTTGGGGATTAGAAACCAAATGTAGAGAAAGAACCCTCTCTGAGCTCATAAAACTGCATGAAGAGACCTGTAATTTAAGGTAACAATTTACACAGATGCACCTGAGGCATCATTAATGAACAGAGATGCTTGGTATCTAAATGTGGTCTTCAGCAATAGGAAGAAATGAAAATATTTGTACCTGGTTTTTGAGACCCTACTGATATTAGCATTGAGTGACAAAATTACCATTGATTTTGAACCTATTTGAGTTCAAATTGTGCAGTTGTGAAATACGTGTTGACCACATGATACAGCCAAGAAAAACTGATTTTAGAGTATCAACTGTGTACATGGAGCCCTACTAAAAATACTTTCTCAAATCCAGAAAATATTAAACTTGTCCAAATCAAATGCTATATTGTATAATTGAATTTTATGTAAATAATAAAGTAGTATTTGTTAAACTAAACTGAAAAGTTCTTTGTTTAAAAAAGTTTGCACTTACAAATTTAAAAACATACAATTTTAAAAGGGACATTTAAATGTGGCTTTCAGAATCATAGAAATTTCATCAGAAACTGTCTTAATACAAATATCTGTATTGTCTTAACTAGACTCTAACAGTTTGGGGCAGGAAAACAGTGCAATGAACACATATCACTAGTGAATTTCCAACTAATCATTGACATTTGGATAAATAGGTAAAAAGATCACATTTGGTAGCACTGGAGTGCCCAAAGACCTAGTAAACTCTTAATGGACCCTGAAAGTTAATTGTATGTATTTTCTGACCACTGTACAGACTGACATCAGAATTAGTTTAGATTCAGGTATACACTTTTCTGAAAAAAAACTTTTTTTTTTCCTGTCACAAGCAGTTATATTCAAGCTGAAAAAAATACACATTCAAATTATTATAAATGCCCATGAATAAATTTGAGACAGCTAACATTGGTGACAAAGCTCTGATTTTTATGTGAGAAGGGTAATGGGGTGACAGAAAGAAAATAGTAAATAAGTATATTTTTTTAAGAGAAACATTATTAAATTTTATCCTTATACTCTACATATACGAGCAGTTGTGAAAAGCAAGCGTAGTTGGAATTAATCATTTTATCTGGATTTAAAATTATCTTCTTTGACTGCTAAACTTTCCCTGGAGCTCAAATTTGAGTTGCAATTTTTACAATAAATGTGCCGTTTCTTCCTACTTTTCTGCCTTCCCTAAGTGAGTATGATTTAGATCCTTTGTCACACATGATAAAGAAAACCTGAGATAACCAAAAAATGTTCATGCTGGCACAAAAATGAAGATCAGGTAATTCTCTTATGTCAGCAGTTGGCCTTGGTCAAGAAGAGAATCGGGAATGTCATTGTGTCCTCTCCTAGCGTGGGGGTCAACAGTGGGTTATCCTATCTGCAAAAAGTAAGAGAAACAAAAAAGAAAGCAAAATAAAAACCCTACAGACAAACAATAGTAGCTAGCCTTTACATGAGCATAAGCTTTTAATTTGACAAAAGCTGCTTGTAATTTCCAACTTCTTAGCAGATGCACTAGAATCACTCAAAATTCATACAAACCGAATACTTTATAAATCAACATGTTCATAGCTACATCTTCAGATCATAAGTAAAATAAGATAATATTATAAAAGTTTGAACATATTTTATGGATAAATGGACATTTTTTATCTCCTGGGGAATAAAATGAAATGTAGAGCTTTCTCTTTTTCTCTAAGGCCTTATTCATATTTTCTTTTTCTTCATTTATGTGCAGTTTTGTTTGAGAAAGTATTACAGGCCTATTCCAAATCATTTTTCAAGTCTTAACTATGTTGCTATTGATTAAAGAATCCTGTAATATAAAAAGCACTCAGCCACAGGGAGCAGAATGCTGTGCTAAAAGGATGAAAATATAAAAGCAGTCTACCTTTGGACACTACTGCACTTTGCAAATTTTTTGTTATTGTTGGTTTTGTGGTTGATTATCAAACTTATTCTTGCACTGCACTCATGCACTCATAAACAAATATTTAATCAGGTATCTATTATGTGCTAGGAGCTGATGATACAAAATAAATTGGATTTAGATACCCTCATGAAGTTCACTGTTTAATGGCACAGGTAAATGAGTAAATTAGTGTCTGAGAAACATGCTGATTAGAAATACTTAACATTTGCTAGTGTCTTTAAGCCATAAATGTAGGGGCTTGAACAATGATAATGTTGAAGTGTTGTGGTGAGAAAAGATGTCTTTCCTGTAAACAACTTCCGAAATATTTTTTTTTTCTTTTAGGCCAAAATAAAGATATAGGCCATTTGAGTTGTTCTTTCTGTTTAAGCTTCAAAATTATTTAACTTATTTGTTAATTTGCCTCTTTCTTGGTCTACTATTCCTAAGTTTACCTTTGAACCTTTCTTGATTCACTACATTGTGATTTTGAGTAATTATATAGGACAATTATTATGTGTATGAATAGCACACACTGGAGAAGTGGAAATTATTCACAAACAAAAAATATTTATATATATGTATATATACACACACTTATATATAATATTTCATAGCACATTAAACTTATACTGTGTTATAGTTAATTTTTCATTTTATATATGTATTTACACCCTGCTTCATTGCCCATCTTCTCACTTAAATACCTAACATATACATGTATATATAATATTAGCTTGTTCACATTTATAATTTTCTTGAAGAGTTCATGTTTACGTACTTTTGTATATTCAATATATATTTTATATTTTCATATAACTATGAATTTACCAAATATTTAACATTTAGCTGCCCAGAGCTTATACTTCTAGAGCTCATGAGCTGACTTAGAATTATCAAAATATTACACAGAAGTTTTTAATTTTTTTCATGACTTGTAACCTATCTTACCCAGCATCATTCCTATGTTAAATCAAATTTATTCCATTTCCTTTATATATGTGTTCCCTGGCTTTAAGATGCAAAATATACTCTAAGAGATGGTATCAAACTACACTACACCGTTGTTATCTTAACAGGTGTTAAGCTGTCAACCAAGACCTTTTATATATTGTTGGGCATACTAAAAAATTATATACATAATCAAAGACCATTTGAAAATATGTACTTATAGAACAGCGAGATCCCATGTCAATTTGAATCTTTGCTATGGAAAGAAAAACTTTTCAGTACATTATTTACAGTCACAGAAATATAGCGCTAAATTAAGAGAGGCACCATACATCCTGGTGCTTAAAAGGAAATAAAACAAAATTACAGTATGTGTGTTTCAGTTAGAGATTACATACCATGGGAAGTTAACCAAAATTTTTAACATCATAATGGGGCTTCCTATATATCTTTTTGTTGTTAGTATTAAATGACTTCTTAGCATGAAGAAAATTATTATATTTCAATTTTCACAAAGCAAGTAATACCAGAGGAGGAAGAGGAAGTGGAAGAGGAGGAGGAGGAGGGGGAGGGGGAAGGGAAAGGGAGAGGGGAGGAGGAAGAAGAAGAACAAGAAAAGGAGGAGGAGGAGGAGGAGTAGTCAATGATAGATGAAAGAAATTGATTTTTTAAGCTAAACTAAACTCATACATGATTCCTATTTTGCATTTGGCTACATTTTAAAAGAGTTCAAGTCTCTATTGTTCAAAAATAGGATTTGTGCCCACTTTTTAAGGCATGTTTTTATTTTGAATTCAGCTAATTCACTCCATTGTGGTTGGCATTTTCCCTTGGCAATACCATCTGCCATGTTTTAGCTTCAAACAGAATATTAAAATACTGTGCTTTATTCCTATGATATAAATGTTGACACTTAAAAGTCTATGTAATATTACCTGGAAATCAATGTTTGAATAGTTTTACAAGACTTCATTTTTAAGTCTTTTATTTTCGCTCTAAATTCAAGTCAATAAACATATGGAAAAAGCATAGGGAGACATATATCTCTAATATTTCCAAGCAGTACTAAATACTTCCTGGAAATAAGTTTAACATTTAAATGAGTATATCTAGTATTAACTATGAATATGGAAAAAATTTATCCATGTGACATAATTAATATTTTAAAAATGCTTTTAAGAAGTAAAAGTATATGGGAAAATAATATTTAAATATTGCTACATATGTCAAAGATTTCTTGTTTTGTGGACTCACATGTAATTCTCATTTTGAGGTCTCAAAATTAAGAAATCAAGAATATTTACTGAGATCCTCCTGCTGAGTCAGTGCTGAGCGGGTAGTTGCAATGGAGAGAAATAAAAAAAAAATCTAACAATCACCTGGAGCAAAGAAATGAGAAGATTTGTTGACAGATGGAAATAGGTGACGAAAAAATACTAGAAAATCTAAAGTTTCAACCTCTTTTGTGATAACACAAAAATAGATACCATTTTTAAGAAAGGAAGGCAGCAGATGAGAGGTAGGAGGACATGTTAAGTTTCAGTGACAGATATTCAAATAAATAACTGTAAAGGATATCAGAAATATAAATAAAGGGGTGAAGATATTTTATTACTATTTTGCATGTATTTATTATATTTTTACATTTCACTATATAAGCATGATTTACATTTTAAAAACATGAGATTAGATGGGTTTAAAAGATAAATATAGTAATAGAGAGAATGGCACACAAAGCCTTAAATGAGAAGAAAGAGAATAAAATATAATGCTCACAGGAGCTATGTAGAGTGGCCTCAGAGGAAACCAGAAAACGCAGGGTCAGAGAAGGCTAAAGAAAAATAGGGGTTCTTGGATAGACTATCAATGTAGAAAACTGTCCTGGAGAAGGCAAATGGTATAAAACCTGTAATAATAATAATAATAATAATAATAATAATAATATCTGGATTTGGCTGCAAATAAATTTATAAATTCCTGTAAAACAACAGAAGCTGAAACTCATTTTAGGAGTTAAATGATGAGACAATGGATATAGATCATGATTCTGAGAAGTTGAGAAGAAAACATGTGGAAAGTAACAACATTAGTAATGTGTTATCTAATGAGAGTGACCTGAGCCTATCTGAAAGCAAAAGGGAAAGGCTTCATTGAAAGGAACAAGTTAAGGATGATAAAATAGAAGAGAATGGTTTTTGCACGAAATGTCTGAGGAGACATTTGTATCCAGAATAGAAGTAGAGAAGTCATTTTAACGAAGAAAGAAACCTTTCTCTGAGGTTATACTCACTTAAACATTTACAGCAAGAATTCACATATTCTGTTTTCCCTGACTGCATTATCATCTGTCACAATTACACACCATTTATTTATTGCTTTACCACTGGCTGGCAGCTTGGCAGCTTTTTCATCTTCTCCTTCCACTGCTGACATTCTATGGAACTTAATGACGTGTCAACACCCAAGCTCATAGTACCGCGTCTCTATTGCTCCAGGGACCTCCCTAGCATCACCTTCGCTTAATGTATAGAGCTGTGTGGGTCACGCATATCAGCTGGACCTTATCTCTCTACTCCTACCCTGGTCTACTCTTGACTTCTCACTATTCCACCACGAGCTTGCAGTCCTCACCACCTGATTGGTAACTCAAAGTTAACTCACTACAACTGCCAACTTTGATCTATAACCTTTTGTTCCTTTTGGTACTTTTGGTACATATTTTCTTTATCTTTTCTTTACTACCTGTACATTGCCGAGCATTATTATTCAATGTCATATAAAATTCCTGGTTAGAGTCTAGAAATCCATCCCAGCTAGTCTCATGTTGCTTGAAAATTCTTTGATTCATTATTGTGGGAAATACTGACTACAATAGCTTTGGCAAAACTTAACCTATTCACTTAAAGCTGATAACCTTAGAAATATAGACTATATGCTGTGACTTTCTTCAATTTCATCAATTTAATCTCTAAAATACATTTGATCTCCACATTCTATCTCTTCTTTCACTTCATCTCTGAAGGGGAAAAGAACTAGCACCCACCTCATTTAATCCTCCCAATTAACTAAAAAGGATACAGGCATTTGAGACCAAGAAGTTTAGAAATACCTCAAAGGCAAAGATAAAAATAATAAATGTCTAAGTGGGGACTCCAAACTGTAGTGGACACCATCAGTGCTCCATATAAACAACCTCAGATGCTGTTTACCATTTCTGAGCTCTCAAATGAACTTTGTCCCTAACAGCTCACACAGACAACTTTCTTTGGAGGATTATCCTTGAGCCACTTGAATCTCTTCTCCCACAAGTACTGACAGTCAGAAATGTTGAGAGCATCTGTTTTCCCAGAGTGGCCCTTATCCACTGGCTGACTACTTGGGAGTCTGAATACCAAGTTCCATCACTGTGAGGCAAAGTTTAGACTCTAGAGTCCCTCCAGGAATCAGTCTGAGGCCAAGATTATGTTCAAAATTAAATATTTGCTTGATCTCTTTCTTCCCCTTTTCAACTGACTGTGCTTCTTTCAGGTCCTGAGTTGACTTCCCATTCTAGAATCTCTTTCTGGGATACCCAATGTAAGATACAAATCTTGCCTCCCTGCTTTCTGTCTTGATTCCTCCTGCTCTGCCCTATTGTTTCTTCCTTGTCAAGGCTCCTCCTATGCTCCCTGGAATTTGTCTCCCCTTTACAATCATTTCCATCCTCTTTCTTCCAACTAGTTTATTTCCCCTTTGCCTGTGGATGTGTGCAATATCCCCATATTAGGAAAAACCTTATACCCTACAATCTCCTCAACTTATCTTCTATTTCTTCTCTTTCCCTTCATCACCCAGTTTCCATCAGTTTATTCCAAACTGTATCTGCTAGCTCCACTTTCTAATTATTCTTTTATCTACTCTTTATATTTGGCTTCTATCCTTACTCATAATCTGAAGCTGATAAAGATATGCAATACCATCCTCATTACGTGTTCTGTTCTCTGCTTTTTCTCTCTCTTGACCTCTTTATTGCTGGCACACTGTTCTTTAAACTCTCTTCCCTTGACTTTTACAGTTCAGTAATTTCCAAAGACTCAAAATGGCTGTTTTTGTTTGTTTGTTTGTTGTTGTTGTTGTTCTTTTTCTCTCTCTCCTAGTCATTTTATCCCCTATCTGTAAGCATTCTTCATTTTTGTTACTAAACTTCTTTTTTGAGCACTCTTTCTTGGGTAACCTCATATACTATCACAGTTTATTACAGAGCCTGGACTCTGTTGGAATAAGTAAGAAATGACTTTATATTTATCCAACTACAGATTCCATGTATGCTCTACTATTTCCTCTCCAAACTTTGCTGTCTCAGAAAGATCCCATAACTTCCCAGCCAATTACCATTAAGTGAACAATATCATGCAGTTAAGATTAATTTTAGAGCACATTCTCTTCCCTCTCTCCAAATTTGATCTGACTCCCTTTGGCATTGGGATTTGCAGTGAAAAAGGTGTAGAATATTTGTTTCATTTACTGCTATTTTCTCTTTATTTTAGCCTCCCTCTTACATATTTGTCTCTAGCTCTCTTCATTACTTGGCTTGAGGGCAGGAAAAGAACCCTTTTGTCTAATCCACAGGAATGATAAATTACCATTCTTAAGGATTCTTTACGTTAAAGAATGTTACAACTTCAATAAACTCTCATCACACCTCTGATCTTAGCTTCTGTGTTTTGTTTGAGACCAAGGGAAGGTTGAGGTAAGAGGGTCCAGGACTGGTTTGGAGTTCACTTAGTAAACTGGAGAAGGCATGACCCCGACATTTTTAAAAAAATATATAGGGAGTCCTACCAACTATTATATGGACCCAAGTTTTCTTCCAGCCACATCACCTACTCTTCCCTATGTGTAACTCATGTACCTATACTCTTGGTGATGGTTTTTGCTTTGTCACTACCAAATATTTAATTATTCTATTTCTTCTTCATGCAATATATACCTATCCCATCTCAGAAACCTCCTTTTCCTTTCAACCTCCTCCATAAAACTTCTACGAGTCACTATTATTGCTGCTACCACCCTGATTTTTACTACCTGCTCTAATTATATGCTATCATTTTTGCATTAAACGCAAGATAATTTTTTAGTGATCTTATGAAACTTATTACTTCAACATGACATTTGGATATGAGCTTTAAATTTGAATTTGATCAATTAGTCTTTTATTGTGCCTGAAAATAAGTCTTTACAAAGTGACGCTATTCCTTTAACTGAAATGTGTACTTGTTTAAATTTTCAGTTTAAACAGAAAACTTACTGTGAATAGAGGCAGCATCTTATTCATGCCAGCATACTTCACAGTGTCTATAAGTGTCTTTCATATGTACTAGTATGTTGTCAAGATGTACTGAATTCAAGGCTGAGGATGACATGGACGGATGCTGACATGTCCTGGCACACAGTGCCTAGCACTCAATACATGTTCATTGAATAAATTGATAAAAACTAGAGTACATGAAGATTCTTTTGCCTAATGCTCTCAATCAAGCTAGAGACAAGTAGGTATAGTCATATGCTAAGATGGATGTGGAGAGATAAGAGGTACTTAAGAAAAAAGAAGCTTTGGCATATCAACTTAAGGGTCTACAATGGGTTTGAATAAAAAATGAAAGGAAATCCACAGATTGACATGTAGCAGCAAGAGGCTTGTTAAATTGAGCTGTATGAATCTATAATAGGGCAGACACAAGGGGTTCTATACAATATAAATCGACTTATTGCAACTATGAAGCAAAGAAGTTCTTTATTAGAAACAAACTAAACATCCATTTCCAGTGTATCTTTGGGATTGCATAGCTTTCAAACTATATTCCTTCTTGCCTTAGAATAATGATTCACAGTCAAGCAATTGGTCAAATTTTATCTTTTAAGACTATAATAATTTATTACAGCCAGGCACGGTGGCTCATGCCTGTAATCCCAACACTGTGATTGCACCACTGCACTCCAGCCTAGGCAACAGAGTGCCAGTCTGTCTCAAAAACAGACAAACAAAAACACATATAGCTACCAGGTAAATGAATAAATATTAGTACAAATAATGTATACAATAAAAATATTAGGTGCTATGGGTCCATACAACAATCTAAACTATTTTCAAAGCCAAGTAAGGTCAAATGAAATTTAACAACATAAAAACAGAAGAAGAGCATTGCAGGTAAAAGGGAGAGGTTGGCAAAGGCTGGAAGTGGAATAGAATAAGAAATATTTTAAAAATTAAGAGAAGACAAACAGAGATTGAGAAAGGAAAAAGTAACAGAAGTTTCAGGCTGAAAATTATTAGAGTCTGATTAAGAAGGATCATAACAGGGGCTTTGGACTTTACACATAAAGCAATAAAAATTCCTTGAAAGACTTTAAATAAGCAGATGTATATTTAAAAAAAATCACTCTAGGCTTTGGTGAGTTTAGGAGACAGACTGCGATGTTATTGAGTATATAAGATAATATCAAATTTAATTAGGGTAAAGATAAAGATAGAGAGTGGTGGATTGATAATAGACTTATTTAGAAGAAAAACCAAGCCTAACTTGGTGGCAGATTAAATTTATTTCAGTTTTATATATGTACAGTTTTATATATGTACATTTCATCCAAATGAAAATGTCAAAACAGATAGTTATACTTATTTAGAACTCAAAAAACAAAAAGAAGAAAAAAGGAAAAGAAAAAAATGTTTGAGATGAACATGTTTGACAACCATAGACATATAAATAAACATGGAAATTTTAGAAATATTGGAGAGCAAGGAGGGCTAGCAAATGGCTATTTTACTCATTCAATACATAATTGAATACCTAATTATGTAAACAATTCTAGGGAAGAGCTTTAAATTGAGAATCTAGAATCACGTTGGTGCCTTTATTTGGATTTACACACACATAAAATAAATCTGTAATAAATGTGACTTCATCAAATATGCACTAAATTATATGAACAAAGTGAATATAAACATTTTTTCCGCTTAGGTAAGATATTCTTGATTTTGTCTCATACATTACAGCTAAAAGTAATTAATTTTTTTTTCAACAAAACTTAGGAAACTCACTTAAAACTTGGAAGATATATGTAAATCTTAAAATTACCCTTTCTCTGGGTGCACGGCTATAGATCTTGGTTGATCCAGGCCTTGGGAAATAATTACATAACGGAAAGAACCATTGAGTCTTGCAACTTCAATTAAGTTGAAACCATGATCTGTCCAATATATGTTACCTAGGAGAAATAATAGAGGTGTTTATAATACAGTTTTGAGAAAAAAAAGTACTTGTTATGACTAAAATTAAATTTCTGAGCATTCACATAACTACTAAAAAACTGTTTACTTCCTACATTCTTTTTAAAAGTGTTTCCTAAGCAGAAAGCTGCAAATAAACTAATATGCAAATACTTTCAAACGTAATCTCACACATCTCTGGTTTAAACCATATAATGATATATTTACATGGTAAAAAGAAGTTGAAATTTCTCCTACCTAAAGAAAAGACCTATTTTAACTTTCTACTGACTTCAAGAAGAAGAAAACTTCTAACACTTTTATTTACCTGCCTTATGGAGCTCTCAGGAGATTTGGGCAAAGTTAACACTACATAATCTACTTCTACATAAAAACCCTTATCCAAAGGCTCAAAAGCATTAGAAGGAGCGAAGCCAAAAGCAAAAGAAACTATTTACCCCTGTGGCTGGAAGTACAAAAAAAAGAAAAAACACTGTTACGAGTTAGAAAAGATTTTTTATGAAGCAGTTTGAGCCCCTAACAAAATAGGTGTGAAACAAAAATATAAAAAGCCATGGATTATACCAGCAATCCAGTCAATAGCTATCCCTTCCACTCTTCCCAAGCCATTGGTAATGATATCTTCTTTCCAAGTCTGATCTCTTTTAGCGCGGCTAATTTTATTGAAGCCCATGTCTGTCCAGTAGATGGTATCATTTTCTATGGATAAGACACAGAAAAAAATATATATACACACACTAGAAAAGGTATCAATGTAGGTGTTAGGATCATATTGTAACTGTATCTTTTAGGATATCATCCTGAGTATGCTAGATTTTAAGTATTCTTCAGGATAATTTACTAATACAAATAGTTTAAAAAAAAAAAGCATGAAAACATGAAAGAACCTATATTTCAGTCAAATGATTTTTGAAGTATTTTTTGAAAATTATGGAAATAATCTATTGCATTGTTTATTGGTTTTTATTAATTTCTCTACTTATCTTAACTCAATAAATCCTTATCCTGAATGAATTTGCAACTTTGATTCCAAATCACGTTATTTTGGACCACAATTTTTCTCTTCATGCTATACTTGTGTCTGAATCTTCCTTTAAAAATAATTGCACAAGTATACATATGTAACAAACCTGCACGTTATGCACATGTACCCTAGAACTTAAAGTATAATAAAAAAAAAATAAAAAGAAAAAAT
>NW_012114566.1:3317423-3323272 GCF_000951035.1 Colobus angolensis palliatus
GTATACATATGTAACAAACCTGCACGTTATGCACATGTACCCTAGAACTTAAAGTATAATAAAAAAAAAATAAAAAGAAAAAATAAAAAAGAAAAAATAAAAATAATACTACTAGGGATAATCAACTCCACAAAACTTCAAAGTAGAGAGAGGACAGAAAGAAACATACAAGCATTTCAATTATATCACGAGTGTTTTAAGCATAAGGCTACTCAGAATGCACAAAGTATTTAAAATGCCTTACAATCCAATTATTCCTTCTAAGGTATGAGTTTCTCAAATGTCAACTACAAGACCCTTACATTATTTTTCAAATTCTCTTTGTCCAGATGGGCTTAAGAATACTTGAAGAATTGTTCTGTGTGATTGCAGAGTCTTTAAATAAGAGTACTTTTTGAACACTTGAATGAAAAATGTGTCTAAAGACTATAAATGAAATATATGTGCATGCATGTGCATAAAAGGTGGTAATTATAGACCAATGATTTTAAACACAGCCACCAGAAAGACACTGGGGACAAATCATTAAATAATAAATTTGCCAGCAACTAAGTAAGTTTTTGTGTTGCGACCTACATGGCCATTTGAAGAACAAATCCTTTAAGACCAATAAAATTTCCCTCTGGCACACTGACAGACTATGGAAATAAAGAAAATGTAATTAGTATAATAAAGCCATTTATCAGCAAGCTTTGAGGTTCTGTTTCAAATGAAATATAGTCTTTACTTTTACCAGTTCAGGAAAAGAGTGCAAATAGTCCTTGTTCTCAACAATGATTAATTCAGACACATCAGAGATACCCTATCCAAATATATGTCTGGGAAGCAAGGATTTGTTTGATTTTCTCGTTTTGTAAAAGCATCAATTAACATTTTTTTCATTATTGAACCAGGGAATCAATCAACAGAAATAAGTCTTATTTTGGCATAAATATTAAGCATTGCATGTTGAGTCTAATCTTCTTCCCTAAACATTAGACCTGTATGTCCAACTGTCTCCTTTGTTTCTCTGCTTGTTTGTAGATAAGGAATTCTTGATGTACAATGGACAAATTCTGAATGAAACATGCTTCTCTTGAAGTCTTCAACCAGATAACTCCCCTTTCCATGGTGGTGTGATAGTTGGCAACTCCATCCTCTGTTTCTTAGACTAAAAATATCAGGATTGTCCTGATTATGTTTGCACATATACCACCTCCAATCAATCACCAGATACTCTCACATTTAATCCATTACCAAGTATTTTTGTTCACTTTTTTTCTTCTTTCAAAACATATCCATTATCCAACCACCTCACGCCATCTACTACTTACGTTGTAACCAAACCAATAACCACTATCACCTGAAGTCTTGCAACAGCCTTTTAATTGATTGCCTAGCACCACTTTTGCTCCTGTACTTCCCTTTCCATATGAGTCTTGCTTTGCCATTTAGAAAAGTATAGCTACAGATATACTTTTAAAATATAAATAAGTTAGAATGGAGACATTTCCACAAGAAAAAAATGTAAATAAGAATTTCTCTCTGCTGTTTCACACCAAACTCTCTAGTCACTTCCCATTTCATTCAAGGTAAAATTAAGGTTCCTTCTCATGAGTTTCATGATCTATCAACTCCCTCCAACACTGCCTCACCTGATTTCCTTCCACTCTTCCCCTCACTTACCCATCTCTAGTAACAGATCTTCCTGTTCCTAAAAGAAAATATTCTTCAGTACAAGAGTCTTCATATAATATTTTTTGTCTTGAATGTTTTTCCCCAAGATATCTCAGCTGTCTTAGCTCAAATATCCCCTGCTTATTGAAACTTTCTTGAGTATTCTATAAAAATTATTCTTTTACCATACTCTATTCCCTCTTACCAAAAAATATTTGCCTCCATAACACTTATCATTATCAAATACATTATATATTTGTTGGTTGGTTTGTTGAGTTTCTCTTTTGTCTCACAGAATGTTATTTCTTTGAGGGCTGGGACTTTATTTCATTTGCTGCTTTATCCCTGGTTATCTGGAATACTTTCTGGCACATAATAAGCTCAATGTAAGCATTTAGGGAGTAATAAGGTAATGTGATATGATGAATAAAGACCGGTTAGGAGGCAGATACAAAGAAAACAAATCTCTTGCCATAAAAATGCTTATTAGCTCATTAAGGAACAGAAGGTATGGACATGAAGAAATGGCTAACAACCAGAAATAGTGTAAGATGAGGAGCATGTAAGCCATACAGGCAAGTATTTTTGCAGGAATTCAAAGAAGAAAATCAGGACAATCTTTTCAATAAAAAAAAAAAAAGGCACCTCTTCATTTCATATTACTTTCTAATAGATTTGTCAGTGCTGCAAAATTTTAATCAATATTAAATCAAAAATTTAATCATTATATGATAAAGCATTCCTTTCCATATACAACATGACATCTTGAACATATCTTTGTCACATTGAACTGAAATTGCATTTTTGCATTTCTTCCTAGAACTAGACCATTAAATATTTCTTGGATATGGACTGCATCTGACCCAACTTTTCTCAATATGGTCACATATACTATAGACACTTTGTAATACTGAGGCGATCTCTAAATGGTAAAGACCATGAGATCACGGCACTGGGAAACTAATACATTTTCTTGTTTCCTTTCTGTTAGGTACATTTGGGAAATTGATGAGTAAATTAGTCATGTGATGATGCATTAAGGAGAACCAAGAGTATAGAATTAAACCACACATTGGTGCCCAAATCCCTTTTCCTCATCAATTTTTCCACATATATGTTGTATACCCACAAAAACACACATTAGACCAAATGTTTGCTAAGATAGGAAAACATGTTTTCTAACATCTCAGAACATCTGCAAAATAAACACAAATTAGGTAAAGAATGATTTAATTAGGAAAAGAATCAAGTTGAAAGAGGATAACATTTTACAACAAACTGTAAAGATACAAAATGGAGATAGATGTAAAGATAGAAAGAGAAGATTTTCAGAAACGTGTCCTGATACTTATTTCCAAATATATTTCTTAACTTTAATTACCTCCACTCAATAGATACTTATAGAATTCTTAGTTTGTGCTAAGAATTATTGTAGGCATAAAATATGGTGGTGATCATAATAGACACTATCCCGACAATCACTTGGTTTACATTCTAGAGTAAAATTAAAAATAAACTATCTTAAGACATATGGTAATTTGGTAACGTATAATATAATCACAGGATTGGAAAATAGAATTTGTAATTTAAGATAATAACAATTATAATTACCTCTCTACAGATATAATAAGACAAATATGAGTCTTTGAAGTCATTTTCAGGAATGACCATATAGGGAAATCTGCAGCCAGCTATTGTGCATTACAATTATAATTAAAGTCAGAATTAAAGGAAAAACCATATATTGCCATAATTATATTTATCTGTAAAACAAGGGAAAGACCTTTTGACAATGAGAAATATTACACTTTTTGAGTTGAGAGAAAAGTTTTCCCTGAGTATTTAGAGACTAAATCATGCAGGGTTCTGTCTGATAATAAGAAAAGGGAAATAAAAGTGTTTTAAAGTTATTTCACCCTTGTCTGCATTCTTATGATTAATTAACAAACACTTGTTGACCATCTGTTGTGAAAACACTCTACTCTGCGTTATTATGGGCTTTTAGGTCCTAGAAAATTCAGAGTTAGGTTTTCTGGCCTAAATGTACATTCTATTTCAGAAAACAGCATAAATACATAAAAATGACAGGTAAAATATAATATATAAGCTTACCATGATGCTCTGTCCTAAAATAATCACCAGCACACTAGGAAGATATAATAACAGGGTAGAAAACAAGGAGTCCAGGGCTAGGTTCTTATCATGGTTCTGCATTTACCATGAACATTTCACAAAGTTACTTTTTCTCTTCAGGCCCCATTTTCCTCATATATAAATATGAATAAAAATATAAATATATGCATGTAAAAGCTACATCTACGTATTTAAATAACAGAAGTCAGAATCTAGATAAACTTTAGGATCTCTTCTAGCTATGATCTTCTAAGGCTAAGATTTTATTTTTTACTTTCCCATAAAGGGAATACAGTATCTCAACGTACAGTCCTATGTTAGCTGTTACGATCTTCCTTTTCCCCTGTAGTTTTTGCTCACTTTAATTAGCTCTGTTTGCCTGATTCTAAAAATGATAAAGCATATGATTTTTCCCAGAATATGCTACTCATGGCTTTTATGTCACATTTCTTTTTAAACTATAGGACTTTATATTTATCCTATTAAATGTCAGCTTGTTAAACGAGATCATGAATCCTGCCTGTTGACATTTTAAAAAATCATATGTTACACAATGAAACTTTTTGGTGATATCCACAAATTTGATACGTAGGTTTGCTTCATCTTTATTCAAGCTAGTGACAAATGTGTTGAATTGGATCAAAGATTTACTTTTGACATACCACTGGAGACTTTCTTCTGAGGCAAACTGTTTTTGTTTTTGGCATGCCTTAGTAAATTATAATTTATATATATTTAAGTATATAAATCTTAAGTGTACAGTTTGATGAACTTTTACATATGGAACACAACCATGTAACCACTACCTTGATCAAGATATAGATCACTGACAGCATTACACAGGCTCCTCTGTGTCTTCTGGGAGTATCTCTTCTCTTCCCTAGTGGGCAGCTGCTATTTTGACTTCCAGTACCTTAGATTAGTTTTCTTTAAATTTTTTGATAAAAGACAAATTACAGTATGTACTCTTTGGCCTGTTCTTTCATTCAAAATTATGACTATTAGATTCATCTTTTCCGTTGAATGTATCTTGCTTTTCCATGGTGTGAAAATGCCACAAACTATTTATCAATTTTGAACACTTAGGTTATGTTCAATTTCATCTATTATAACTAATGCTATGAAAATTCTTTCTTTTCCATGTCTTAGAAGAGACATACACTGTCATTTCTACTGGGTACCTTCCCAGAGGTAGAACAGCTGAGATATATGAGTGATACCTTTAGTAGACAGGGTTTATTTTAATGCATTAATTATCTCAATGTTCTCCTAATTAAGAATCTAGAATCTACACTTTTTTCAATTATTGTGGAACTCTACCATCTCCTTCATATCTGGCTGATTCAACCATTAATACTTCTTAGTACAGTTGGACAAGCCAGAAATTCTGAATATTCTCTTATTTTCAGAGACTGGTTCAACATATTTATCTACCTTGGCTGGTAGTGTTAACTTTACCAGATAAGGGGAAAATTACCAGCTTCAACTAAGCAATGACTTTAGACTGTAAAGCTTCCCTTTACTGTTTAATAATAAGCTGTTTATTATTAGTAATATTATTAATAATAAAAGCAAGATAAACTATTATTAAATAATAAAGGGAAGTTTATTATTTCATCTTCTTCATCGATGCTGACAGCGTTTGAGAGAGAAAAATCCCACGACACTTGCTTTTTTGATGAATCTTTTATGAATATTACGTGTATAAAAGGTGGATATCTTGGAGTAGTTCTCATGAATTGTCAAGCTTTGGTCCTTTGGTCTGAGAATCTGGGAGGTAAAATAAATATGACAAACAACCACAACTCTGGTAAAAATAATTATATTCAGCCTTAACTTTGAGAACATCAAACTGTTGTAAACATCCCTAGCTCCTATAATTATTATTATTATCATTATTATTATTATTATTCAAACAGTAGCAAGTGCAGCGTGGGTAAGGCAAAAATTTTGAAGATGAAAAGACTGAGAATTATTGACTATTTAATTAAGAGGAGTTATAACAAGAGTGAAAGAAAGAGAGGAGATGGAAGAAGGAAGGAAGGAAGGAAAGAAGGAAG
>NW_012114566.1:3323646-3341823 GCF_000951035.1 Colobus angolensis palliatus
GAAGGGAGGGAGGGAGGGAGGATTCTTTTGTACTAAGTTCTGGTAATCTTTTCTTAGAGTTTATATAAAATTCATTAAGAAGCTCAAGTTTGTCTGGGCACAGTAGCTCAAGCCTGTAGTCCCAGCAATTTGGGAGGCCAAGAAGGGAGGACTGTTTGAAACCAGGAGTTTGAGACAAGCCTGGGCAACACAGTAATACTCCATCTCTATAAAAAAATAATTTTTTTTTTTTTTTAAAAAACCTCAAATTAGATACACAAAACAAAAAATAATTTAAGGATAGTTCCAATGTATGAACAACAAAATTTACAATTTTATGTGTAATTTATCTAATTTATTTGCTGTCATTTTATTGAATCTATTAAACCCTATCCCATATTTTACAAATAAAGACAACAGTGCTCTACCCCAAAATTATGTGTTAACTTGCGAAAAATTCTATATAAAGTGTGTTTCAATTTCTTCATAAACTTCAGATTTGGATTCCACAGGATGTAGCTATTATATGTGGCTATTACACTATTTTCACTTAATGTAGTGTTTATTCCCTTATAGAGAAAGTTCTTAGAAATTTGTTGTTGTTGGATCTTTGACTTTTGTTTGCTAATAGAAAAGAAGCCTATGGCTGTAGGAAGCAAATACACAGTCACAGTACTGATACTTATACAGAATCTTCACTTGTTTTAATTAGTGAGATTGAAGAAAATAATATTCCTCTCCCTGTCACCTCACAGCTACCAACTTTTACTTAGATTTTAATTATTTACTATCACTTCCAGATGATCTGGCTGCACATAAATTTCCTCTTTTGAGTCAGAAATATAAGCATTCTTCATATTTTTTTACTGTCATTTATCATCAGTGAACTTAATAGGTAGGCCCAGGAATATAATTTTTGCAACATTTACCAAGACTGCCTTAAGGCCAGGTAATGCATTAATTCCTCTAATTTATGTAACATAATGATTTCTTTGGGGAACTAAAATCTTTCACAATTTCTTAAGCAACCTGTTTTACTATTCTAAAATTCTGAGAAATATAAGTTAACACTAATCCAAGCCACCATCTTCTCCTTTTTCAAAAATTACTCTTTTAAATATATTTTTGGAGCAAGCTTTCTCATATCACGTCTACATTTTTCAATCATCATGTTTCTTGCTGCAATATTTTGTCCCTGTTATGTGCCATTTCAACCCAGATATCAAGACCAGACCTTTTTCTTCATTCACTTCCCACTCTCCCACCCATATTGATATATAAAATCATTCGTATAAACATGAAATACAAACAGTGAAATAGCATTTCTGGAAACATGCCATAAGGACACTTAATATAATAGCATAAAAATTCCTAACTGAAAACTAGCTATCTTTATTTTAAAAGGTGTTCTGACCACACCTGCCACCGGGATTCAGTGACAGTTTCATGTCATGTTCCAGCCTCATACCATATCCTTAACTCCTCCCTCTTCTTTTTCCTTTCATCTCAATTTATCATTTCTCCTCTTTCTGATTAGCCATTTTCCAAAGAAAAATCCTTTCTGTCCATTCCCCTCCACCTTGGCAACCAGCTTGTGTTTGCATAGTTTAAAACCAGTAGTTCTCAAATGGCTACTCCTTAGAATCCACTGAGGAATGTTTTAAAATACCAAAGAGGCAGCCACAACTCAGAGAATTAAAACCACTTAGTCAAGAGTAGGGTACAGCCAGGGAATTACTAGTTAACTCATTAAAGGCACAGATAGGAAGACAATCACCTTTATTTAACAGGGCCAATAATCTTGTGAAGGAGATTTCAATTATGAAATGCTACACAACCCCTCGTCCCCATACAATCCCATTGCTATCCCATTTGCTATTAGTGGTTCACTACTAAAGAGATTTTCAAGGAGAGAGAGGTTGACTTGGTCTTCTATGGGAGGATATCAGATTTGGGGCTAGTTTTTTCTCCAGTTGAGGGAAGTCTTTAACTTGCTCCCCCCCCAACAAAAAAAAGTTAAATACCATCAGCTGATTCTGATAAATCGTAAGCACCAGATCTCTTAGAAATCACTGCTGTTCAATCTATGCATGAATCAAGCCAAAGCACAAGACAGCTCAGAGAGAGATTGCTTTGTTTTGATTCTCCTCCACTCCTGATAAGCTGGCTACATTCTTGTTTGCAAGGCAATTGAAAAATGTGGGAGTGATATAACAAAGCTTCTTCCTTCCCAAAACATATTAAAGGAGGTGGCTTTTGAAAGGTCATACCATTGGCATGTCACAAATATATGGTTCATATGTGTCATATGCCATAGATATGTAATCCTTGATTTTTTTTCTTGTAAATTATATAGAGATTGTGAGCTCTGAAGTTGGTCATACCTCCCGCTTTGCACTAGTTATTATAATAAAAAAAATAAATTTACTTTTAACTTTTAGCAAAAATATAGAAGTATAATATGTGCATTTTATCTCTAGTATTATCTTACTTTTTTCCTTCTTTTTCTCTTTGTATTCATTTCCTCACATCTTAATTGTTCATCCTGCATTTTCCTCATTTTTTGGAAGCTACATGGAATAATTTTTAGAACAAGATTAGATACTTTTTTAAAATATATCAAATCATATAGACAAGTGACTTCAAAGTCTGGCACACACACTCTAGAGAATGGCTAGGATACCAAGAAAATCCAAGACAATGCAAGAAAACGTTAAAATCTTGGCTGCTACTTTTTTATTTCTTATCTTTTAAAAATTTTTATCCATGTGTATATATATTAAATCATCTTTAATACAGTAATAAGATACATGATTTACAAGTAAATAATATAGTAACAAACCTGCATTTTAGGTGAAATCTTTTTGTTTGAGTGGGTTGTGCAATGAAAAAGAAAGGCTTAGTACTACTGATGGAGCTGCAACATTCCAACCATATTCACAATATAACACACAAAAACAAAGATATTTTTTGGGGCACAATAATTTCTTGTAGAAGGTTGCTTGTGACAGGAGGGACAGGCCTGAAATCTCAGACCAATTCATGCTGTGCCTTTCTTCCCTGAGGATCAATGTCTCCACACATCTATTACCCATTTTTGGCATACAACTGAGCCATCTCATGCTGACTGAAACCTCTGGAGAAGGCTATGCAAGTTCTAGGAATTGAGAGGAAAGCAAGATCAGTGAAGGTCATCAGGGTTTACTTCATGGAGGAAGTGAAGCTTTTCCTAATACTTGAAGACTGGGTAGCATTTGGATTAGATAAGATGTGCAAGAATAATGTACTGAAACCAAGTTCAGATAAAGGACCAATTTACTAAATGTGGTCAATTTCAGAATAGCAGGAGGGGACAACAAAATTGTTCCAGCCAGAGTGATGAGCATAAACTATGATGAGAGCCGGTTCAGAATCCATCCAGTGCCTAAGCACAGATAGGAATTAAGTTGAACTTTCTATTCTTTTCAATTTTTGAAAGCATTCCTTCAAACATTTTGCAGATTAATAAAGATCCAGATTCCTGATATTCCATATTAAAAAGGATTCAATAATAAAGTGCTAATAAAGTACATTTGTTTCTATCATTTTTGACAAAGGTAAATCCATACAAATGCTAATGGGCAATTTTCTTATGGCAACAAATCACTAAGAACTCCATCCTTGCAAGTAAATAAAATGAAATCTGCAGACTTCAAAGATTTTAGATATCTTAGTTCCCTTCAGGTACAATGTTATGAAACCTTAGATAATGTAAATTCTCTTTTAAATTACCATTTTATCAAATAAAAAATATATGCTTGTCTAGCTTTTGTGTCTTGAATGGAACTTGCATTAAACATTACTTATTATTTAAAAAAAAAAAATTCCATTTTCTGGTTTTGAACTGTTTCCTCTCAAGGTAATGAAAAGAATCTTTCACACTTTCTTAAGCAATAACTGTTTTTAGTCTTCAAAGGAATTGCACTGTGCTGTTTTTCACATACATTAAGTTAGTTCTTGCAGCCCTATTGTGGCTAATTTCGACTTTCAGGTAACACATAAGAATTAAAATGTGCTGTCATCTTCTAGTCTTCTTCAGATTAGAAAAGGACCAATAACAGCTCCACGGAGAAATTGTTTTTATTTATTTTGTTTCAGCCTCACAAAGGTAAGCTGCAAAATTGAGACAGCATGTTGCATAAATATATCTTCAGGGGACCAGCAACTTGTTTCAGAAAACACCACCATTCCATTTCACTTTTATTTTTGAATAAGAGAAAGGTAGAAATCTTGTTCCTCAAATGTTCGGTTTCTAAACTATGCCTCAAATTAGTAAATCAGACAAAGAAGAGACATATACTTTAAAAACAGAGGCTTTCCCAACAAATATGTTTGAATTTTTTTTCCATCATCATTCCTGGTGAAAAAAGTAACTTACTTAAGAGGTGTAACGAATAGAGGAATGTAGCACAATGATTAAAGGTTTAGACATTGAGTTCTGATATCTTGAGTTAAAAATCTCAGCCCTGCTACATAGTAGCTCTGTGACATAGACAAGTTACTTAACCTTTCTGTTCAGTGTCCCAATATGTGAACGAAATGGAAGTAATAGAATTGTGAAGACTAAACGAATCCATCTGTATTAAAGCTCTTAATGCCTAGTATTTAATAACCATAATAAAGTGTCAACTATCATAAACTAAAATACAAAGTATATGATAAAACAAAATAAGCTATATAGATACTAATAAATTTAGCAATTTCATATACTTTTGAAGTGTTAATTAGGTTTAGTTTAACATAATATTGTCTTTATGCATTTAAAACTGAAGAGAAAATATGTTGGTGCTTTCTTTGCAAAAAAAGAGAATAAGCTAATTTTAATTAACCGTATTCAAAGAAATAAACTCAGAAATAGAAAATTCCTTAAAAATAATCAGGAATGTTTCAACAACATCATTTGTGATTTCTTAAACTAAAAGTTAATGTTGATTTGGATGCACAAA
The DNA here is from genome assembly GCF_000951035.1 of Colobus angolensis palliatus. NCBI lineage: Eukaryota > Metazoa > Chordata > Mammalia > Primates > Cercopithecidae > Colobus > Colobus angolensis. Next base: position 3,328,611 of record NW_012114566.1, read on the forward strand.
GGCATCCCATAGTTTTAGAAAGGTGAAGTTTACTGTTAACAGTTACTACCATCATAGATGATTTGTTCTAAAAATTGAATTTGCCTATGCTTACTGTATAAGGTCTAGCTAAATTCACAGGTGACACATAGATACATGAGTCTTATAATACAATTATTTCCCAACATGACTTTACTGTTATTGAATCACAGCTATTATAATAAACTACAATACATGAATGTGCTATGCTTGGACTTTCAGGAAAAAAAAAATACACAGTGATTCTTTTTACGAACAAATTCCTGCTTAAAAAAAATTGTTTTAATGCAAATCAATACTGTTTATTAAAGGCCATGTGTATTAAAGGAGACACATAAGTGACCAAGCAGTTTCCTTCAAACTTCCCAAAGACTCAGTTACCCTCTTGTAAGTATTTGGTAGCAATTCATGTTACTTATCATTTTATAGTAGGTTGCAGTTGCTCCTCAACCTATATTGGGAGTACACTGACAGAAAGCTTCATATTCTCTTCATAGTTAGCTACTGAGAAGACAGTGCAACATTTCAGATATACACACACAGAAGCTAGATGAATGAATGATCACGCATGACTGCATTATTACAATAAAAAAGTTCAGATTCAACATGTCACTGAACGAACCTGTCAGAGCTGCCCTCAATCTTCTCATTTACCTGTGCTTGCTCTCAATTGATGAGAGGAACATACTCCCCTTCATGCAAACTAAAGACCTGAGAGCTATCCTTGATTCCTTCTTTGTCCTTATTCACCTAACAACCACATCCAATCAATCAGCAAGTCCTCTGTGTTTTAACTCTTTTATTTATTTCTATTTAAATCTACATACACCACTACAGTTTCATCCAGGTTCTCACCATCTCTGTTCTGAATGACTGCAAAAGCCTTCTAAATGGTTGCCTTCCTTTAATTTTATTTTTCTCAAATACACTCTAACAACTATCAGGATAATATAGCTAAGATGCAAATCAGATCTTTTGCTTAACATTCTTTATGTCCTTAGGTACCTCATGAGCCTTTGATGAAGCTCAGGTTCTTTAGTACATCATACAAGGCAATCCATTTCAATAGCATACAGACTTTTTTGATGATTAAATACTTTGATCACTCACTCTTGATATCTATTTTTAACCCATTATACATGTACACATATAGATACATGAACAAAAATATAATTTTTAAAACATAAAGTATAAAATTAAATATAAACAGTTATAATACTTTCTTACCCGTATTCAATGTTTTTTGTTTGTTTATTTGTTTGAGATAGAGTCTAGCTCGATCCCCCAGGCTGGAGTGCAGTGGCAAGACCTTGGCTCACTGCAACCTCTACCTCCCAGGTTTAAGCGATTCTCCTGCCTCAGCGTCCTAAGTACCTGGGATTACAGGCACCCGCCACGTGCCCAGTTAATTTTTGTATTTTTAGTAGAGACAGAGTTTCACTGTGTTGGCCAGGCTGGTCTTGAACTCCTGACCTCGTGATCCACCAGCCTCAGCCTCCCAAAGAGCTGAGATTACGAGCTTGAGCCACCACGCCTAGCCTCAATTATGTTATTCAGTTCCCAGAGTGTGTGCCTTGCTCCCCTCTTGGAAGTGACTGATTCAGACCATAAGTGCTTTTCTGGTATTGTCTCACACGCTTTCCTGCCTCTGTCTTGACTCAGCAGCACTAGCCTGTTTGTAGCTGCCCCAACTCCCTGAGTACACACACAACATGTCATTTTTCACCTCTTTACCTTTTCTCCTGCCATTTCCTCTGCATTTCCTTATCTTTCATAGGAAACTAATACTCAGACATTAAGACTCATATTCTTCATCTGCCAGGAAATCTTACTGATTATCACAGTCTAAGTCATTGTCTTTCTTGTTGCTCCCCTAATAACCTGTGCTTCTCTCTATAGGTATACTTAACACACAGGTTGCACAGCTTACTTTTTATGCATCTGGCTTTCCAGTTGACTGAGACTGTTCTCATTCATCTCAGATTCACAATGTCTTCCTCCAGCAAGCCATTGCTGGATATCCAATAAGCAATAATAGGAATAGAATCAAGTGAATAGTGTAACAGTTATTAGCATAGTATCATCTAGAGCAAAGAAGAATAAAAAAAGAGTAAGATAAAAAGAGAAAGAATATAAGTAATTTAATAAGGTAGTAATATTTTGAAGATTATTAAATCAGTTAAATAAGCAATTTTGGGAGGCCAAGGTGGGAGGATCACGAGGTCAAGAGATCAAGATCATCCTGGTCAATATGGTGAAACCCTGTCTCTGCTAAAAATACAAAAATTAACTGGGCATGGTGGCCCATGCCTGTAGTCCCAGCTACTCAGGAGGCTGAGGCAGGAGAACCACTTGAAGCCAGGAGGTAGATCTTGCAGTAAGCTGAGACTGTGCCACTGCACTCCAGTCTGGCAACAGAGAGAGACTCCGTCTAAAAAAAAAAAAAAAAGCAATAAGCATTTATTAAACTATATATTTTCTCCTATGGTAAAATATTAAAATCATGTGGAAGGCCATCATTATAGTATCATTTTATAATGAATTTAATTATATACCAAGTGTAAGTTAAATGACCAAAATAGGATTCCATGGAGTTTAAACTCAAGGGTCAAAGCAAAGCAATTTTATAACTCCAAATACTTAAAATTACAAAAGTGTTTGGTAAGCCATACACCAGAAAATATAGTATTGTCTCATATTGTTTAGAATAACTCAATAATGAAATTATGTGATGTCTGGGGTTTGTTTAAATTAGATGAAACAATCTGGTCATGAATTGAAGCTGGTGATGGGTACATGGGAGGGGTTCATTATTCTCTTCTCTCTACTTTTTTTATTTTTTTAATCTTTCAAAGTTTCCATGGTAGAGTGTTTAAAAAGCGCTCCACCAGATTGGAAGGAAGTCCCCATTTTAATTATCATTGCAATCAAATTCTGAAACTTTTATGATAGTAAAATATATCTAAAAGGTATGTCTAATCTTTGATGTTTTTTTTTTTACTTGGATGGCACTCTTAATATCCTACCCATCTGGGAAACTAAAAAACTCCAATTTCAGCAAATACCTTACCCAAACTGCACAATGTTTCACTTACAATGTTTCTATGTTAGGAGCGCAGAAATAGGCTTTAAAAAAAATCTTGAAGGAAAAAAGTATTCACTTGAGATAGGTTTTAGAGAGTATATATTTGAATTAATAATATTCTTGGTCTCAGCAGAATCAGGAACAGAGTTACTGAAAATATAAGAAGTGTTGAAGCAGTTCAAGCAAAGGATGTTTTTCACCTCCATTAAACCATGCTCATGCTGACCAAAAGTTAAAAATTACATTAGATTAGAAAACTAACTAGGATGAAATGGAAAAAAAAAAAAAAATTGAAGGGCCCCATATCAGCTGGCATTATCAGGTAAATGAAGAGACATATAATTTAATTGTTAAAAAGAAAGGCTCAGAGTTTTGTTTTTTGTTAATGCATCCTAGAGAGATAAAAGGAAAACAAGATTCCTTAAGAAATTTTGATTAAGTGAGAATACCAGTAAAATATTTTTAGAAAGTTTGTGATAGAACATCTTAAAAAGGGTAGATCAAGGACAAAGACTTGTTCTGAAATAGCTATCTTGAAATATTTTCAGTTATCAAAGTAGAGATATAACAATTCTCTCTGTGTGCACTGTGTGCATGTATGTGTGTCTGTGTGTATCCTTTCCTCCTGCTATATTACCTTGAGCTATAAGCCTCTTAGATCTTAAAAGAAAAACAGTGACAGACTAGTAGATAATTGGATAGGAGTCTACAAAAGGAGACTCAAAAGGAATCTCGAGTGCTTCAGGAACTCTTGTCAGTGACTGAGTGGACCTGCAATCTTCCCTCCAACTTAAATTTAGTCAATGTATGGCATGAATAACACTTTCTTTAAAACACATATGAGGGAGAGTGTGACCATATAAATCTTATAATATATGTCCTACTTTATTCCCGTTGTTTGTTGCCCCAGAGGTGTGTAAGTGCTCAATTTGTATGAAAATTGATTATTAGATCCTATTATTATTAGATCACTATTAAAGCTAAATAGTGAAAACCATGTCCACAGAAAGCTGCGTATAAGAAAGGTCAAGGTATTATTCATAAGAGCCAAAAAGTAGAACAAAAACGAACATCTATCGTTGCAGAAATAGATACACAAACTGGTATGCTCACAAAATGGATATTACTCAATGCCACAAAGGAGCAGCCTACTAACATACGCAAAAACATGATGGATGTCAAAAATACTATGTGACGTGAAAGAAACCAGGCACAAAGGAATATATATCATGTAATTCCATTTATATAAAATTGCAGAATAGGCAAAACTAACCAATGGTGATAAAAATAAGATTGGTGATCACTTCTAAGGATAGGTGGGCAGGAACAGGAGGAAACTTTCTAAAGTGACAGAAATAGTCCATTTATTGTTATTTACTCATCAAAACCGAATGAAAGGCAAACTTACTATCTGAACACTCTACAATGGATAAATTATATCTCAATATAAAAGAATAAAATATACCAACATTTGCTGTAAGAAAAATTTAATTAACATTCTTAATCAAATCGCTGATGGTAAATTGTAAGTAGATTATATGGTATCATCCTAAAATATATTGTGCCTTTTGGGTGCAGGCCCTGGGAATATGCCTGCTTAACCTCAATGAAATTATAATACAGAAAATATCTCATAGGATGAGCAACCACAGTATGTGGTTAAAAAAAAAAAAAAAAAAAAGAAGTTCAGTGACAATCCAATGGGGCAGATAAATTGAAAACAGACTCTTACGGAGTATTTGCTACTATGAAGGAACCTTTCCTATCATAGTGAATACACAAATATAAATCAGACTTGAATCCTGCTCTCTAGGAAAATGAAATTCAGAAACGTAAGAAGAAATGCACATGAATAACTATAAATTAGAAAGTTCCCCTAGGATATATGCAGAAATTGGAATGAGAGTCTAGAAAAGGTAAAAAGGCTACATCAATTTGGGGACTAGAGTTGGAAGAAACTCTCAGAATGTGGCACAAGGGAATATGCTGTTCATTAGAATATGAGGAGAATGATAGAGAAGAGTCAGAAACCAGGTTGGAGGGATGAATTGATTTGTGTAAAATATCTAGTTAGTTACGAGACAATGACTTTTAGTACTAAGAAATTTAGGATTTTATTCAATGGTGATTGTGATTATGATGATAAAACAGTCACAGCTAGAATGAGCAACAATCCCAGTTCACCCAGGATTCTCCTGATTTTAGCAGTAAAAGCCCAATGTCCCAGAACAGCCCTTAGTACTGAATATTAGCCTCTATGATATCTAATTTTAGGGTAAATATTTGACAGATGGTTCCAGCTTCTGTGTTCTGAATCTGTCCTCACATTTGTGCTAAGGCTGCTCTCAGCTAATGACTCTGTGAAGCAGAGATACTAACGGAGGCCCATTCCTGCAACCTGTGGAGCTCCTCTGACAGACCACATAGGCTTGACAGATGACAATGACTCTCCACCAGCCTTGCTGAAACTTTCTTGAAACTGCACCATAGCCTGAGACTTTTTCTGTCTGACCTGACTTCCTCCCCTGTATCTTTCATACAGCTCAGATCTGCCTTGCATACAACTCGCTTCATTTTCTCTCACAAGTGTATTTCTCAATAACAATCTTACATATCTAATCCTGTCTTGACTCTGTTGCCCAAAAGACCAAACTAGCACAAAGGATGGCAGGGGTGGGCCGAGAAAATGAACAGTAAGACAGGGTTTTAGGTTTGGCTTCCTTATTCCCGAGCAGGTGTCAAAGAGGACACAGTTCTGAGTAGCATGTAGGGCAATGATTGGTCCATGCACACGATGTGAAATTGCTAAAGATTTCATGAGAAGTGACATGGAAGTTGCTGAGGGGGAACATCCTTGCAGGTGCAGTGAGTCATGCCTTTGAAAAAGATTGAGGAAACAACGCTTATAAAGACAGCAGAGTGGGATGATTACTGCTACATTGTAATGACACACTACAGACAGATAATTTAAAAACTGACAGCTGTTAATAAGCAGTTAAGACTAAATGTGAGAGCCAGATTTGGTAGATTACAAAGAGGCTCTTAACTCCCACAGTGGAAAAATGGACACAGCTGAGCAGAGCAAACAGAAGCTCTAATTGAGCTCCAGAGAGGTTTAAATACTCAGCAAAGGCAGATCAGCAATGCTACAACCAGGGACCTGGTTGTAAAACCTGGGAACCTGAAAGACGGGATAAGAATATCTAGACGTATGTTTCTGAGGGGGCTGGCTCCTGAAACACCCCTTGGACTCGCAGAGTTTGCAGAGGTGGCACAGTCCTCCCTATGCTAGTACTTCCCTTGTGCTGGTAGATATTGCAGAAATACCTCACCTGCAAGGCAACAGGTTTCTCTTTAGGACATGCACTCACTTTCTGTCCTGGCTGCTTGGCTGATAACTATGGTTAAATCCCAGTATAACCCATCTGGAGAATGACTGAGCCTCAAAAGGGAGGAAAAAGATTACATACCAACGCAGCTGTGAGAAATACCTGCGCAACCAGAAAGGACCAGGGGAAAATCCCTGCAATTGAATTTTAAGGGTACTTGATCAAAGCAGGCTAGAATATAAGACTGGATAAACCAAAGTTCCTGAGGCACATTCTTGGTATATAGGAATTAACACTCTAGCAAGGGCCCCAGGCTGTGGGGCAACACTTCTGCTAGGCAGGCTCTTAAACACATGAAGAAACTACGCCTTTCTTCATGTAGAAATATCTGATCTTCCCTGATAGATGGTAGAAGAAGGAATAGAGAAGATGAAGGAAGGAAGTAGAGATATAGAAATAGATACGTAAGAAAAGAAAACCCACCAAAGTATTATGTTCCATGGGAAGCTTCAGCGGGCATTCCATTCACTAGAGCTGATAGTAGTATTGTAGCTGCAGTAGGGGAATCAGCATCACTAAGAAGTTTGACTGTGACTCTACTCAGCAGATAATCTATTACAGTAGGAGGGGCAGTCCCAAAGCTTGGCTCAATAATATCCATTGTTTTGAACCCTTCTCACCCCCTACTGCCTGAAATAAGAGAGGTGAGATTGTTGTGCTTACCTGCCAGAAACCAAAAGGCCATAACTACCTTGACTGGCAAGGTTGAAGGAACATGGAGGAATTCCTCGACCTGAAGGAATTGTGGAGCTGGTTCATAGAGCATTGTTAAGGTCAAAAATAGATTGGCAGCTGAACAAGAGTGCTGTTTAACATCTACAACAGCCACCCGCCACCCCCCTCCCCATCGCAAAAAAAAACATACAAAGGAAGAGAATAAGCCAGACGGTAGTTGCCCCAATAAAAATTTATGATCCCTTGCACAGATCTCAGACCTAAACCAATTTTTAGTTCCAGAATTCAGCAACTGAAGAAGTAGCCAAGGCCCTAGGGAGAAGGAACCTGCAACACTGTGGCAATTACATAATTGTGTTGATCCTCCCAGAACTTTCACCAAAAGGATGTATGACCATTTACTTGGGACACACAGTACTGGAGAAAGGTAACTGTTTTGATATGTTGAGGACTACTGGTCAGGGCGTCTGAGTAAATGTTGATGACCCAAGGCGTAAAACATCATCATTAACCCCTAGATTACAGGGAGATGGGAATGTGCTACAAAAGCTAGGTGATAAATGGGGCCCAGTCACATTCTGGCTCTTTGTGGGCCCACTGGATCCATAGATCCAGTAGGAGTCACTTTCTTAGTCCCAGTGTATCTAATTGAAATGGACAAACCTGGCATTTGGGTGAACACCAACACTAGTTTATTGCCTCTGAAGTAAGAGTGATCACAGCGGAAAGGCCAAGTGGACATCCCTGAAATTATCCCCACCACCACCACTATTCAACCCAGATGGTCAAGAGAGTAAAAACGACAAACTCATCTCAAGGAGGATGGGGGTGGATAGAGGAGATTCGTGTCACCATGAAAGACAGGGTTCAGGAGTAGTGGTTCCTATTACATCTCTGTTTAATTTGCCAGTCTGGCCCCTGCAAAAACTAGATGAATGCTGGAGAATTATTATAGGCTTCCAGAGGCTTAATCAAGTAATAGCCCTGGTGGCAGCTGCTACACCAGATGAGGTCTTATGCTAGAGCCGATTAATAAGGCCTTAGGTACATAGTATGCGGCCATTAGTCTGATGCATGCACTTTTTCCAACGCAGAGATGAAAACAGAGGCCTCACTTTCTATCTTTCTTAATGATGCACTGGAGAATTTTGTGCTTCCTTTCCCTGAAACCCGGAGATCAGGAGAGTTGGAGCTCCTTCTTACCAAAGAGAGAAGGTGCACTTTTGCCTAAGAGCCACAGCAAGATAGTCCGAAACACAAGCTGCAGCTCCTGCCAAGCCACTTTGAACTTCTTGTATCTAGGGATCAGCAGCGAAAAGGGGTGTCACTATACTAGCATGGATAATGACCCTGTATCCACTGTGGCCTGAGATCAATTACAACTATAACATTTGTAAGTAGTTTCATTAACCTCCCTTCTCTAAATTTCCCCAGGCGGCAGGTGGGGTGCGGGCAGGGAAGAGGACTACAGAAACTATGGAGGAGCTATTTCTCAAACCTGTGAAGAGACAGATCTGTGTGGCACATGGGATGGTCTGTGGCAGCCAATAACATGCAATTCCCAAATTTCTGAATGGGGAGAGCATAACTGACTAAACCTACCATCTTATTCACACTAAGGCCTCAGCTCCCACATTGTCCCCCGCCAAAGACTGAGTGTGGTATAAATACTGAGGCAGACCCATTCCTGAAAAATGCAGAACTCCTTTGAATGGCAACTTTGGCTTAAGGACTCCCGACCAGCCTTGACAAAAATTTCTTAGAATTGCTCTGCTAAAATTTCCTTCCCTTTCTCCTCCACAGGTGTCAGTGTGTATCACAGTCCATCACCACTCCTAATCTCATGTCTCTATCACCATCTTCACTCACAGACACTCTCCCCAACCAACCTCATACATGTCTAAGATATGAATATTTAGAAATGTGGATGAGGCCAAGTATAGAAGCTCATGACTAATTGCCTACATCAAATCACTCAAAATGGTCAGAAAATAATTGTGATTTATTTAGATTATAATTGGATCTTTTATAATAGCACTTGTTCCTCTTAGAAAAGACAAAATAAATAGAACCAGCAATACAGGGTCACTGATGTTGCATCATATCAGTGAGGCGTAGTTAAGTCACATCTGTATAAAATGAGGCATGTGCAATATGGTCTGCCACATTCCCCATTAAGTTTCCCTACCTCCATAACTACTTTATTCATACATGAGACTTCTCTAAGTCCCATAACATAATCATTTGAGTTTGTTACACTGGCTTAGTAATCTCAATAAACTAAGTTTTAAAGGTATCTTTTGAGAAAGAGATAGAGACATGTGACCCACCACATGGGTGAGGATGTGGAAAGAAGGTTGTAGCCTTTACAGAGATTTGGGGATTTGCAAAGCAGGGATGTCAGAAGAGCAACAATTGTAAAGATTTGGAGTTAATTACTGAAATAACTGGCTGAAGAATATGAACCCTGCAAAGAGGCAAAAAAAAAAAAAAGACAGAATAGGTACAATGAAACAGAAATAGATGGAATCAGAGTACCAAAAGCTGAAACAACGATAAAGAGTAGATTCTGTAGTGTAAGAAATTCAGAGGTTGTACATAGAAAGGAGAGTTTCCATTTCAGTCTACCTCCCTGGTACTTGAGATTTTAAAAGTACATAAGATTAAACTTACACATTTCATCTTAAACAAATAATACCACATACTGCAATTCTTATAAAATTCATCAAATATCTACAATAGAACAAATGAATAATAGTAATTATTTGTTAGATAATACATTTGGATATTATATTAATGTGCTAGGACTGCCATAAAAAATACCACTGATTGGATAGTTTAAACAATAGAAATGTGTTCTCCCCATTCTCAGAAAATCTTCACAATCCATACATCTGACAAAGGACTGATATCCAGAATCTTCAATGAACCCAAACAAATCAGCAAGAAAAAAAACAATTCCACCAAAAAGTGGGCGAAAGACATGAATGGACAATTCTCAAAAGAAGATATACAAATGGTCAACAAACATATGAAAAATTATCGACATCACTAATGATCAGGGAAATGCAAATCAAAACCACCATGTGATACCACCTTTCTCCTTCAGGAGTAGTCACATACAAAAAAATCAAAAAAACAGTAGATGTTGGTGTGGATGTGATGATCAGGGAACGCTTCTACACTGCTAGTGGGAACATAAACTGGTACAGCCACTACGGAGAAAAGTGTGGAGATTCCTTAAAAAACTAAGTAGAACTACAATTTGATCCAGCAAACCCATTCCTGGGTATCTATCTAGAGGAAAAAAGTCATTATAAAAAGAGATCACACTGATATTTATAGCAGCACAACTTGCAATTGCAAAATCATGGAACCTACACAAATGCCCATCAATCAATGAGTAAAGAAACTGCGGTATATATGTATAATGGAATACTACTCAGCCATAAAAAGGAATGAGTTAACAGCATTCACAGTGACCTGGATGAGATTGGAGACTATTATTCTAAGTGAAGTAACTCAGGATTGAAAAACCAAACATTGTTTGCTCTCACTGATATGTGGGAGCTAAACTATGAGGATACAAAGGCATAAGAATGATACAATGGACTTTGAGGACTTGGGGGGAAGGATGGGACAGAGGCGAGGGATAAAAGACTGCAAATAGGGTTCAGTGTATACTGCTTGGGCGATGGGTGCACCAAACTCTCACAAGTCACCAATAAAGAACTTATTTACGTAACCGAACACCACCTATACCCCCAAAACCTATGGAAAAAGAAAAAAAGAAATTTATTCTCCACATTCTGGAAGCTACAAGTTTGAGATCAAGGTGTTGGCAGGATTAAGCCAACATTCTGAGGCCTTCATCTTTGGCCTGTAGATGGCCATCTTCTCCCTATATCTTCATACAATCTTTCCTCTGTGCATTTTTTTTGGTGTACTAATCTCCTCTTCTTATATGAACACCAGTTATATTTGATTAGGGCCTACCCACACGACCTCATTTTACCTTAATTACACCTTAAAAGGCCCTATGTCCTAATACGGTCACATACTGCGGTACTGGGGGTTAGACCTTCAACAAATGAATTTTGAGGGACACCTCTCAGCCCATAACAGGTATCTTCATGCATCTCAGAGACTATTTGTAATCCCCATAAGAATGCATGATTCTGCAAATAACTTTAAATTACAAAACATTTATAAGCAGAAGCAAGAAGTTTTATCTGTATTAGCTATTAGCATTATGCTCAATGACCACCATTCTTCAAAGCACAAGAAAGGCTAGCCCATGTGCAAGTCTACTAGAAATTACATTATATCAGCTTCACATGTCCAGGGCAAGCAGACATTTAGGGAATCATCAACATATTTCATTTCACCCCAACCCAAAAAATAACACATATGACAAAGCAAAGCTATGCCAGGCAAAGGAAAACACATGACCAATCAGTATATTATATCTAATAACCATATATATAATAACTGAACAGAAACATTTAGAAGAGATTAAGATCAGGTTGCCCACATGACTCTGAAGATGACAGAAAAATACGGAATATCTGTCCCAAGAAACTTACATTGTCAATCTTCAGCAACCACACTAGTATTTTTTTTCTTTTAGGTTTAGTGGGTATATGTGCAGGTTTGTTACATGGGCAAATTGCATGTTGTAAGAGTTTGGGGTACAAATAATTTTGTGACCCAGGTAATCAGCATAGCATCCAATAGGTAGATTTTTAATTCTCACCATCTTACTACTCTCCACCCTCAAGCAGGCCTCTGTGTCTATTTTTCCCTCCTCTGTATCCATATGTACTCAATGTTTAGCTCTCAAACATAAGTCAGAACATCCACTATTTGGTTTTCTGTTTCAGCATTAATTCATTTAAGATAATAGCCTCAAGTAGACCTCTGTGTCTATTGTTCCCTTCTTTGTATCTATATGTACTCAACGCTTAGCTCCCAAATATAAGTGAGACATGCACTATTTGGTTTTCTGTTTCTGCATTAATTCATTTAAGATAATACCCTCCAGCTCCATTCATGTCACTGCAAAGGACATGATCTCATTCTTTGTTATGGCTGCATCATATTCCATACACACTCATATTAATTGACTATCTTAATCCATTCATGGTTTTCAGTTTTTGAAGATATTTTGTAAAAACATAAATTTGATCAACAACTCTAAAATAAAACAAATCTCTGATTCCTCTGTATATGCAACTAGTAATGGAACATCTAAATTCACAAAGTATAGTAGGTGATTAGGAATATATAATAGTGAGAAAACTGATTATTGAAAGTTACAGAAAGATGACTGAATGGCTCCTTTCTTTTAGAAAATATTCTTCTTCATGTAGTTCTTCATCTAGTTCTCTCATTTTTAGTTCTAATTTTAAAAAGTCAATCATTATCATTATTCTAAATAGTTCAAGAATTGCATTTAAAAAAATAAATCATTGTGTATTAAATAGTTAGGTATAATTAAAATATATGTTATGTCCCAAATCTTGCTATTCAACAAAACAGATGACAAGAAGGAAACAACACAACCGCTACATTTATTATGGTAGAATCCAAGAAACACTTTACATGGTCCCATGAAACAGAATTCTATATTTTTTATCAATTATAATTTTTTTTTTATTAGAGACAGGGTCTCACTATGTTACCCAGGCTGATCTCAAACTCCTAGTCTCAAGTGATCCTCCTACTTCAGCCTCCCAAACTGCTGCGATTGCAGGTGTGAGCCACCCAGCTCCATGAATGATTTTTGCCACTGACAGTATTAGAGTAATGCTATTATAATATTTTCTCTTAAAATTTATGTTATTAAGTATGAACTTTACACCAAAAAATTACATAAAATTTAAAAATTATATAACATAGCTATCTATTAATAATATAGCATAATGCATAACAATTGGTAAGAAAATTTGCACTGTGACCCATAATTATATCTAAAAGGCAAAATGGGGGGGCGGAGCAAGATGGCCGAATAGGAACAGCTCCAGTCTCCAACTCCCAGCGCGAG
>NW_012114566.1:3347672-3359402 GCF_000951035.1 Colobus angolensis palliatus
AATTAATTAATTAATTAAAGAAATAAAAGGCAAAATGGGTGTCTTCAGCATTACCACTGGGGGAATTTGGGCAGTAAAATAAACATGAACTAATTAAAAATTAGAGAAAGATTTTTATTTTTATTAGTGAGTGAACATTTCTATTATAAATTTGAAATAAATGGAATAAATTCTAAAATGCAAACAGTATTTGCCAAAATAACTTTATATTTCCATATGTATTTGATACTTTTAAACTAATGAATAAATTCCTAATAGTTGACTTTGGAATGGACTAGAATTTCATGAGTAACAAAGTGTTTCACTATACTAAATATAATGTGCAGCTCTCTAAACTATTAAAAAATGACCAAAGCTTGCCAAACTAGATGGCTCATCTTTGCCTGTGGTTCTAAAAGAAACAACATAAAAATGCTTGGAGTAAAAAATGCAGATTCATACATTTGACCTCCTTAATATAACTGTGAAAAGAAAGGTTAGAGATTGGAAAAACAGAGATTGGAAAAACATACTCTAGATCCAGAATTGCATGCATTCAAAATCCAAAGCAATCCAAACCTGCCCTTTAGCAGCAATATCCTTTCAAGGAAATTTCTTAACCTGTCTTGTGTCTCAGTTTCCCCATCTGTAAAATAGGAATAATAATAGCACCTCCTTATAAGGTTCTGATGTGGATTAAATGAATTAATAAACTTAAAGCACTTTAATACAGTGTCTTGCATACAGTACACATGTATGAAGTGATAGCTGCTATTAGTCACTAAAGAATAAAATCCAGTCTGGGTGTGGTGGCTCACATCTGTAATCCCAGCACTTTGAAAGGCTGAGGTGGCCACATCACAAGGTCAGGAGTTCGAGACCATCCTGGCCAACATAGTGAAACACCGTCTCTACTGAAAATACAAAAAAATTAGCCAGGCATGGTGGTGAGTGCCTGTAGTCCCAGCTACTCGGGAGGCTGAGGCAGGAGAATCCCTTGAACCCAGGAGGCGGATGTTGCAGTGAGCCGAGATCGCACCACTGCACTCCAATCTGGCAACAACAGAGTGAGACTTGGTCTCAAAAAAAAGAAAATCCATAGACATAGAGACTAAAACAGTGGTTATCAGAGGGTGAGGAGAATGAGAAGATGTTAATCAAAGTGTATAAACTTGCAGTTACAAGATTAACAAGTTCTGGGGATCTAAGATACAGCATGAATGGTGATAGATGTATTAATTAATTTGATAGTGGTTACCATTACACAAAACACATATCATTGCACTGCATTGATATACATATGTCATTGCATTGTATACCTCAAATATACACAATTTTCATTTGTCAATGAATTATTTTTAAAAATGAGAAAATAATGGCAGAACAAAAATAAAAGTGTATGTAATCAAATTTCATGGAAAATTTCCATTTTGATCTGAAGGACAGTGTTAAAGATGATAGAAGCTAAAGTCCCCAACTCTATCTGGAGAGAATCAAGATTGTATTCTTGCTTCCAAGTCATGCATATGACCGAAGAAGCAGAAGACATGAAGCGAAGCTCCACACAAATGTGAGGAAATTTACTTGTCAGCCGGCTCACAGAGCAGCAATTTACTTGTCTCCTTAGTTCACATCAACATGCCTCCATCTCAGGGCTTACTGAACCTCTGCCTTTCCATGAATCTGTGCAGGCTCACTTTTTCCTTTATTCAAGTATTTGCTAAAATTCACTCCTTAGAGACATTTTCCTGAACATGTGATCTAAAATGCAGCTGCTATAGATTTTTCACTTTGTAATCTGCTTTCCTTAAACTGATTTTCTTCTAGGCATTTATCACTATCTGACATCAAAGTATACTTTGGGGAAGCCTGTTCATTTCTTACCCAGGTTTTCCTCTAGGATGCAATCTCCAGGAGAGCAGGGATTTTGCCCATTTTTCCTGCTGCATCCTTAGTATGTAGAATAACGTTTGACATACAGTAGATGCTCACTATTGCTGAACCAATGAAATTGGCTACTGATAAGAGCACAAAATAGTACTAAGACTGGATTTCTAATTATTTACTGTTTAAAAAGAATAAAGTCAAATGTATTATGTATTATTACTTTAAAAACAGAAAAGGAAATTAGCCTGGTAGTAAAACAAAGTAACCAGACATGTCATAGATTGCTCACTTTTACTTAGAAAATTCTTGAAAGCTGAGACATATGCAAATTTTGCAGCCGTAAGAAATTTCGGATTTAGTTCATGGTATGCTTTCCAAAACACCCGATTAAAAGAAGGCTGAAATATAAGAGAAGGGTATGTAGTTTTTTCAATAAGTTGAAGGTAAACCCTTTCAAAGTAATCAACTATACTAAATTTAAAATCAATATATAAGTCTAATTGGTCAATTTCTGTTACTCAAATTATTTAAAATAAAACCAACATTTTACTTTATATTATATTTTACAGCACGAAAAGAATCTACCTAATTTGATTAGGCAACCTTTTAATCTTTTAAATCAGTAGAAAAAAAAGCTTTCTTCTGTCAAGTTAATAATGAGCTCTCATTTATTTTCTTAAAATTATGACTATTCCAGAAACAAGTTGCAAGATGAGTAAAAGTTGTTCTGGGTTTTCTGTGTGTATATGCGTGTGTTTTAACACATCTCATTTTGTGAGTTCGCTCTCTCTTCCTTTCCCTCCTATTTTTGTGTTCCATCAAATTTGTTCCCTTTCATGAAAGATTTTCTTCCTGAACCCAGATGCCCCACTGCGTGATCTTTCTTCACTTCCTACCCAAGGTAATAGGTCATTTTGCCCTCCTTGGTACAAAAACCAGTCCCTGACCCATGACTTCACAATGACTATATAGTTTGCTTATAGATTATTACTTATATCAGCTTATGGATTATTATATTGAGCTTGTCTCATCAGACCCAAAGAATGAAGTAATTCAATAAACTAATCTGTTTAGCAGAGACAGTATGGTAAGGTGGAAAGAGCATTGAATTTAAGAGAGAGGGGACTGTGATATGCATTCTGACACTAAAACATATCAGATGGGTGATTTGAAAACGTAACCTCTCTGAGTCTGGGTTACAAATCCTTAAAATGAGGATGAGGCCTATGACATAGGGTGGTTGTGAGATTTCACAATATGGGAAGTTGTCCAGCCTTGAGTATAACATATGATTACAAATTTCACAAATAAACACCTTAAGGGACCTTCGGGAAAGAATGCTATCTTTCTACTCTACCATGAAAGAAACGTGGGAGTAGGAGAAACTCTTCAGCACTTTTTCAGTACCCCTGCATATAATTTCCCTTTATTCCTTCATAGTTATAGAGTTGGCAAAAATGCAATAAATTAAGATTATCATCTTTTTGAAAAGAAGGAAACTAAAACAAATCATTTTTAATCTTTCTAAGTTAAAAATTCAGCAAATAAGTTTTTTATTCCCTTTATCTAATATTGAACCAAAATGTAGTTTTGCTAAGAAGCTGAAATATGTAGATGTTTTTCCTATTTTTGCTATTCACTTAGACTGAAATCCTGAAAACCAATTTAGTTTGACTCATAGTTGAAAAATTCCAGTGCTCAGAGCACTACAAGCTATGCTTCACAAGGTTAACTTATGATCAATTCTATATTTTTATTGTGATTATTCTGAATTTGCAAATGCACACAGGAGAGCCATGTTTCTCCCTCCCCCCCAGTTTCCCAGTTTCAGCACTTAATTTCTTGCCACATGCATATGAGGGGGTTGTGCATTCCTGATTATTTGTTAAAGACTTTTAGTCAGATTTTTGCCAGCAGCTGGCAAAATGAAGTCATTTTATGCAACAGAATAAAAGGGAATAGTTTGGCCTTTACTTTCAGTGTAAACCTATGTTCATTAGCAACAAAGAAGAATATATGCTCCCAAGAAGGAAAACAAAATCAAATGTGTACTACTTCCTTTCAAACAGACTTTTGAAAAATTAAGAAAAAAAAATCTGAAAACACATCCTAATGTATTAAAAAAACATGGCGAAATAGGAAAAGTATTAAACTTAGATTCAAAATACATATAGTCTAAACTAGTTCTGTTGCAGCTGTGCATTTTGGACAAGTAACTTAAATGCTCTGGGTCTCTGTGCCAGTTTCTATGGCTGTGTAATAAACCATCCCAAAAATGAGTTGCAAAAAGCATCAATATTGCTCCTGAATCTGCATTATAGGGAATGCTAGGCAGGAGCAGCTCTCTCTGCCCTGAAGTCTCTGCTCTGCTTGAAGTCATCTGAGATGGAAAGAATGCTAGGAAATGTGGCCATGTGAAGGTTCTTTCATTCACCCAGGTGGCAAAACTCAAAACAGCTGGGGCTGGAACACTTAGGGTTTCTTAGGTACTTTGTTTCTATGTGGACTGTCTGCATGATCTCTCCAGCATGTGGATTCAATGTAGCTGAACTTTTTCACATGTCAGTTGAAGGCTTCCAAGGCACGAGTCTTGACAGAGAGTCACTTAGAAGCCTTATAGCTTTTTATGATGTAGCCTCAAAATGCATATAGCACACCATAGTCACAGTCCTGCTCATATTCGAGTGGAGAGAACATAGACTCCATCTCCCTCAATGGAGAAATTTCAGTGTCAAGTTGCAAGAAAAGCATGTGGTATGGGAGTTACCGGTGTAGTCATTTTTGGAAATACAATCTACAGCAATCTCCTTTAGCTTATATGAAAAATAATCAGGTTGGAATAGGTAAGGTCTTAAATCTCTTTCATCTCAGAAAACCTTGTGAAGTCTCTGATTAAATGGAAACAAGAATGGCTTAAAAGTGACCTGTAACAGCTAGCATAATGTCAACATATTGGAATAGATAGGAGAACTTATAGGAAATGAGTAACTCCAAAAGTGTGTAAAGCATTGAAATGAGTCAATGACCACATTTTTCAGTATCAAGGGTTATATGTCATTGTAAATGCGAGACTATTTTCAAGGTGTGCAATTTTCAGGACAAAGGGCAGGTTTATTGTTCCATGCCATTTAGTCTTTCTGCTTAATAACATAGTTATTATCATGGGTATTTACATTCTGAACACCAAATGTGATACCAAGAGCTGTTAACACAATATTATTGCTAGGAATTGTTTAAGTCCTATGAATACACACACACACACACACACACACACACACACAGTCATGCATCACTTAATAACAAGGATAATTTATTATGTGATTTTGTTGTGTGGACATTATAAAATATACTTACACAAGCCAAGATGGTATAAACTACTACACACATAGGTTATATGGTATACAGCCTGTTGATCTTAGACTTAAACCCGTACAAAATGTTACTGTACTGAATACTGTAGGCAATTTGTAACACTGGTAAGTATGTGTGTATCTAAACATATCTAAACTTAGAAAAGCTACAGCAAATATACAATATAAAAGATTAAAAATGGTACACATATATAAAGCATTTATCACAAATGAAGCTAGTTCTGGGTGAGCCAGTGAATGAGTGTTGAGTAAACGTGAAAGTCTAGGACATTAATGTGCACTACTACAGACTTTATAAACCCTGCACACTTAGGCTGCACTAAATTTATAAAAAAAAAAAAAACAAAAAAAAACTCTTTCTTCAATAGCATATTAACCTTAGCTTGCTGTAACTTTTCTCCTAAGCTTTTAAACATTTGTTACTCTTCGGTAAGAATATACCTTAAAATAGGACCACATTGTACAGGTGTAAATTTTTTTTCTTGCTTTATATCCTTTTATATAAACTTTATTCTGTTTTAAAATTTATTGATTTATTTTACTTTTAAAACTTTTTTGTTAAAAACAAACACACATTAGCTTAGGCCTACACAAGGTCAGGATCATCAATGTCACTGACTTCCACCTGCACATCTTGTCCCACTGGAAGGTCTTCAGGGACAATAACACACATGGAACTGTCATCTCCTATGATAACAATATCTTCTTCTGGAATATCTCCTGAAGGACCTGCCCGAGGCTGTTTACAGTTAATTTTTTTTTTATAAGTAGAAGTATGCTCCAAAATAATAATAAAAAGTATAGTTAATAAATAAACCAGTAACACAAACCATCATTATTATTGTCAAGTATTATATACTGTACATGATTTTTTACACTATGCTTTCATATGACTGACAGTGCAGGTTGCTTACAACAGTATCACCGCAAATATGTGAGTAACATCTTGCACTATGACATTATTATGGCTAAGACATCACTAGGCAATAGAAATTTTTCATCTCCATTATAATCCTATGAGACCTCCTTTGTATATGTTGTCCATCGTTGACAAAGATGTCATTAGGTGATACACGACTGTATACACTGTGCACACACACACACAGATGTCAGTACATTATCAATACACATAAAAATTTAAGTCATAATAATGTAGTCCTTTTTTCATATCCATCCTTGACCCTAATGCCCCATCTAATACTAACTGACTAGTGAATAAGAATCAATGTTTCCAGTGGTCACCAGAAGTCTAGCAGACTATATATGGTACATTGATTATGGTGAATACAATGAAACAGGGCATGAAGAATTCCCTAAGACCGAATGGGAGGAATCTGACTATAAACAAATGTATAAAAAGTTAACCAGTCCATTTGTCCATTCTTATTTCAAGTCTCATATCTGTTTTAATGTATAATGATTTATTTTTATATTTTTGTTATTATGCATCCACAGAGAACATTTATATGTGCAAACATATGTGTGCATATATATCTATATCTGTATCACTTTGAGTAAGTAAGATCACTTTGAGTAAGTAGATGACTTTCCAGTGTAGAGAAATGTATTACACAAAACATGAATGCCCACTGTTACCCATTTCTTCTAATAGAGTTATTTGCATTTTACCAATGGAAAAACTTAATTCCACAAAGGATAAACCTTACAAGGTCATATCATTTATCAGTCTTAACCTTGTAACTTACTGACTATAGTGACATGAATTCTGCACTTCATGGGACTCTATTATTTCATACAAAAAACATGACACAAACGTGAGAGCACTCTCCTCAAGCATATCTAATATATGACGAAATATGCAAAGAACTTTATATCTCAGTGGCCTAAATTAAGCAATTCTTAGAAGTCTTGAAATGCTGCTTCTTTTGAATGAAGAATATTTTCCCAGTAAACTGAAACCAGTCCAGACACCCATCTATGACCTGACGTAAAATTAAGAGTACTTGCCTTCACAGTTACAACTTCTTTTTTTTTTTTTTTTTTGAGAAGAAATCTCATTGTTGTCCACAGGCTGGAGTGCAATGGCACGATCTTGGCTCACTGCAACCTCCACCTCCCAGGTTCAAGCGATTTTCCTGCCTCAGTCTCCCAAGTAGCTGGGATTACAGGCATCTGCCACCCTGTCTGGCTAATTTTTGTATTTTTAGTAGAGATGGGGTTTCACCATGTTGGCTAGGCTGGTTTCGAACTCCTGACCTCAGGTGATCCTCCCACCTTGGCCTCCCAAAGTGCTGGGATTACCGGCATGAGCCACCACACCGGGCCACAGTTATAACTTTTTAGGCATGCATTATATGTAAGTAGAATCTCCACAAAATATATATAAAGGGAAGTGAACTATAGCAACATAAATGAATATAGGATTTTTAAAGTTTTAAAGTTGAAGATTATTTTAAAATAATCTTCAAAATCCTTTTGATGATCATAACAGCACACAATGGTCCTCCAATTTTCTACCATGACTTTTGGGATATTTTGAAGTAAAATGTTATCTTTAAATTTCATACAGAATTTTCATTTAACCCTTTGATACCTGAGTTGATGTAAAGAAAAATAATATTTTAATACCTTATTTTTCCCCCACAGATGTTAATTACAGTTGATGACATAGTCCCATGGTTTCAAGTTTCCTCTGAATTATTTGCCACATACACCTAAGACATATGTAAATCCCATTTTGATGAGACAGAATCTCCATCAATAAAATAGAAATTTGCTTTTTCAAGTTTATCAACCTTTAAAAAGAGATTCTTTAGTTGGAGAAAGATGTTTAAACCAAGCTGCCCTGATTGTTACCCCCAGGACTCATTTTTCCTTTCTGAAATATTTTTTAAATTAAAGCTACCACTATCATGGGAGTTTCAGAAAAGTTATTACTAAACACAAGAGAAAAAAAATGAATACCCATGTAGAATATATATACATAGTACAATAGTAACAGGAGGAGAGCTTTATTATAGACAGCACTTTTTTTTTTTTTTTTTTTTTTTTAGTCTGAATGGAAAAGGATTCTGTCAGTTAAGAACACTTAGCCACTGAATAAGCTGGACACAGTGGCTCATGCCTGTAATCCCAGCACCTTGGGAAGTCGAAGCAGGCAGTTCACAAGGTCAGGAGTTTGAAACCAGCCTGACCAACATGGTGAAACCCCGTTTCTACTAAAAATACAAAAATTAGCTGGGCGTGGTGGCACGTGCCTGTAATGCCAGCTACTAAGAAGGCTGAGGCATAATAATTTCTTGAAAAAACAAACAAACAAATAAAAAAACACTTAGTCACTGAATAAATAGAACTCTACTAAATCTAATTCTAGGTAATTATAACAACTTAAAAACTTAAAATACCTTTTTGTTTGTTTGTTTGCTTAATAGGCAGAGTCTCACTCTGTCGCCCAGGTTGGAGTACAGTGGTACGTTCTCAGCTCACTGCAACCTTCACTTCCCAGATTCAAGATATTCTTCTGTCTCAGCCTCCTGAGTAGCTGGGCTTACAGGCATGTGACACCAAGTCCAGCTAATTTTTGCATTTTTAGTAGAGACAGGGTTTTGCTATGTTGGCCAGGCTAGTCTCGAATTCCTGACCTCAAGTGATCTGCCTGCCTGGGCCTTCCAGAGTGCTGGGATGACAAGCGTGAGCCACCACGCCCAGGCATATATCAAATTATTTTTTAAATATACTTAATTTTTTCAAACAATTTTAGATTCACAACCAAATTGAGAGGAAGGTAAAAAGATTTCCCATATATCCCTTGCTTTCACATATGCACAGCCTCCCCAACTATCAAAATCCCATACCCAAGTTGTATGTTTGTTAAAACTGATAAATCTACCTTGACACATCATTATCATCTAAAGTCCAGACTTTACAATAGGGTTCATTCTTGGTGTTGCACATTCTTTGTGTTTTGACAAATGTATAATAACATGTATCCACCAATATAATATCAAACAAAGTAGTTTCACTGCTCTAAAACTCCTCTACGCTCCGTCTAGTAATACCATCCTCCCCCAAACCCCTGGCAAACCATTGATCCTTTTACTATCTCCATAGTTTTGCATTTCCAAAAATGTCATATACATCAAATCATTTTTAACTATGATTTTGGAATAGTGTGGTCATAGACACATTTTTCCAGTTTAGATCAAAGAAATTTCAAAAGTGTAACAAAATATTTATAATTGGTATTCAGTTAAATTTGCTATAATTTCATTTTTATAGCTATAACAATTACATAATGTTTGTACATTCATTTAAAGGCTTGTAGTCAATTCTACTTCAAACTCCTGTCTGACTTCAGTGAAAACAATATGATTTATCTCCCTAAAAAATATTATTTAAACTAAGATTTAGTTACTTTATCTCACATTTCCTATACAAATAATATGAAAACACTATTTCAGAGAGTTTAGACAATGTCACTGATTTATAGCATTATGGGAAATGTCAAGGAGTCCACTTCCAGAATGTTGGCGTGGCCCCCTATGTAGACTCAGCCCCCTATGTAGACTCAGTCCCCTACGTAACTGGTGAGAATTATTTAATTTAAAAAAAAAAATCTCTAAAATTTGACCTAAGGGCATAAACCAAAGGAAGATAAATTATTTAAGAAAATCTACTAAATCTAGGTTAGAACAATAACAGTCTGTGGCACTTGCACTAAATAGTATTACTGCTTCCTCCACCACCTCAGTTCAGCTTAATGGAAGTTTTACTATGGACAGGAGGGGCCAAGAAATTGGGGTCCACTTTACCTTTGGCTCCCAATAAAAAGTCTCATTGGGAAACACGACACCAACTTTTCTTGTATCCTCCAACTCTAAATTGCTGAGCCTAAACTCCTGTTGAATACAGAAAGAATTCAAGAGCTCCCTTCCTCTCCCATCCTGAACTCACATGGGGAAGACTTCCCCATCCAGGAAAGGCCAAGAACTCAAGGGCCCCACTGCCCTTGCCCCAGCTTTCTGGCAGGACAGAAGTTCTATGCCAAGAGAGGCAAACCAGAGGCTAACATCCTGCCTCGTGCCAGAGTACCAACTCAGAGATTTTGCTCACAGGTAGAAGCGGTCCATAAGAATGGAGAACTTCAAACCTCACCCCAAAAGAACCGATTTTATTTGAAACAGAGTGTGCAGAGTTCAAGCCCAAGTCTGCTATCTAAAACAATGGAGATTTTTTGTTTTAAGCAATTAAGAGCAGGCTGTAGTTTTACGAGAACAGCAAGCTAAATGGTAGGTTCACTAACTTGTCCAAGAAAACTGTGGAAAAAGACAGCAAAAAGAGCACTTCCGGAGTGAGAAGAAACTTCAACGAGTGGTCTCAAAAACTATCCCTGCCACAATTTAATTGTATCAGAGTGGAGTAATTAATGTCAAAAGGCATTATCAGCCAGCAAATAGTGTATATGCTACCAAATGAAGGGATCAAACTCAACAAGCATTAAAATCATACAAAGTATATTCCCTGACCACAATTAAGTTGAGGTATAAATCAACAACAGCAAAAAATCACGGAGATTCACAAATGTGGGGGAAATTCTACAACACATTCTTAAATGACAAATGGGTCAAAAAAGAAATCACAAGAGAAATTAGAAAATACTTTGAGATGAGTGAAAATGAAGACTTTATATACCAAAACTTAGGGAATGATGTTCAAGTAGTTACTGGAGAAAAATTTATAGCTGCAAATGCTTATATTAAACAAAAGGAAAGATCTCAAATCAATAACCTAATCTTCTCTCTTAAGAACTAGAAAAAAAAAATCAAACAAGCAGAAACAAGGAAATGATAAGGATTAGAGTGCAAATTTTAAAAATACAGTGAGGAAAAACAACAGAGAATATTAACAAAATCAGAAGTTGGTTCACTGAAAAGATCAACAAATTTGACAAATTTGTAGCTAGACTGACAAAGACAAAAAGAAAAAAAATCAAATTACTAAAATTAAGAATGAAATATGAGAGACACCACTACTGATACAGTAGATACAGAAATAAAAAAAGAAATACGAGGGAATACCATGAATAACTATATGCCAAAAATTATATAACTTAGATAAAATCAACAAAGTTTTCTTTTTTTTTTTTTTTTTTTTTTTTTTTAGTCTGAATGGAAAAGGATTCTGTCAGTTAAGAACACTTAGCCACTGAATAAGCTGGACACAGTGGCTCATGCCTGTAATCCCAGCACCTTGGGAAGTCGAAGCAGGCAGTTCACAAGGTCAGGAGTTTGAAACCAGCCTGACCAACATGGTGAAACCCCGTTTCTACTAAAAATACAAAAATTAGCTGGGCGTGGTGGCACGTGCCTGTAATGCCAGCTACTAAGAAGGCTGAGGCATAATAATTTCTTGAAAAAACAAACAAACAAATAAAAAAACACTTAGTCACTGAATAAATAGAACTCTACTAAATCTAATTCTAGGTAATTATAACAACTTAAAAACTTAAAATACCTTTTTGTTTGTTTGTTTG
>NW_012114566.1:3359452-3365328 GCF_000951035.1 Colobus angolensis palliatus
CCAGGATGGTCTCGATCTCCTGACCTCGTGATCCGCCCGTCTCGGCCTCCCAAAGTGCTGGGATTACAGGCTTGAGCCACCGCGCCCGGCTATCAACAAAGTTTTCAAAAGACACAGACTATCAAAACTAACTAAAATATAATGCAAAATATGAGCAGATCTATAACAATTAAAGAAACTGAAGTGTAAATCAAAATCTAATTCCTCAAATCCCAAGAACTAGATGACTTCATTTGATAATTCTAGCAAAGATTTGCAAAAGAAATTCTTCAAAAACCCTTCCAAGAACCAGATTATGAGAAATCACTTCTTAATTCATACTGAGGCCAGAATATTTGTTACCCTGATACCAAAGCCAATGATATCATAAGAAATAAAAAATACTGGCCCATATCTTTTATCAATATAGACACAAAATCATCAACAAAATACTAGCAAACTCAATCCAGAAAACTATTACATAGAATTATCACCATGACCAGATGGTATTTATTTCATTTATACTCAAAATTAGTTAACTTTAACATTTTGGAAATATATTAATTTATTATACCATATCAACAGAATAAATGACCAAAGGTATATGATAATCTCAGTAGATACGAAGAAAGCATCTAATTAAATATAACATTCCTTCATGATAAGAATGTTCTACAAATTAGGAATAGAGGCATCTTTCTTAACCTGATAAATGATATCCACAAAATAAAAACAGCTAATATCATATAGCTAGTGGATTATGATTGGATATTTTCCCCTTAAGATCAAGACTAGAACAAGAATAGGACAAGAAACATTTCTGTTTAACACAGTACTGAAGATTCTGTCCAAGGCGATTAGGCAAAAAAGAAGTACAAAGAGAAGGAGGAGGAGGAGGAGTAAAAGGCACCTAAGTTGGAAATGAATAAGTAAACTTACTCTATTTGCAAATGATTATCTTGTATAGAGAAAATCCTAAGGGATCCACTAAAAATCTATTCAAACTAATAAATTCAGCAATACTGCAGGATAGAAGATCAATATACAAAAACCAATTGCACTTCAACACATTTATAATGAAGTCCAAAAATAAAATTAAGAAAACTTCACTACAAATAACATGAAATTTAGAAATAAATTTAATGAAAGAAATATAAAATTTATACTCTGAAAACTGAAAATCGTTTTTAAGAGAAATTTTAAAAGACTCAAAGAAATAGAAAGCTATCACATCGATATACCGGAAGATTTAATATTGTTAAGATCACAGCAGTCCCCAGTTGTTTTCTACAGATTCCTCACAATCTCTCTCAAAATCTCTGCCAGTTTATTGCCAAAATTGGCAGGCTCATCCTGAAACTCATAAGGGAATACAAGGGTGCAAAAATAACCAAAACAATCTTGAAAAATGAGAACAAAGTTGAAAAACTCACACTTCCAATGTTAAAAGTGAATACAAAGCTATAGCAATCAGGACAATTGATACTCATAAAAATATACATATAGATCAATGAGATAGAATTTAGATAAATAAAGCCTCACACTTACAAGCAAATGATTTTCAACAACTTGCCAAGACAATTTAATAGTGGAAAGAATGATTCTGGGATAAGTAAATATCCATATGCAAATCCACATGGATAGCCATATATTTATAGCAAAATTAACTAAAAGTGGATCATAAATCTAAATTTAAAAGTTAAAACATTGCATTTAAAAAGAAACATAGAATTAAATCTTAGTATCTTTGGATTAGGCAATGGTTTCTTAGATATGATACAAAAAGCACAAGCAACGAAACAAATAGCTAAATCATACTTCATCAAAATTTAAAACTTTTGTGATTCAAAAGACACCTTTGAAAAGAGAAAAAAAAAAAACTACAGCATGGCAGAAAACTTTTGCAAATCATATCTTACAAAGGAGTTTCCTCTAGAATGTATTCAAAATTCTAGCAACTCAATATTAAAAAGACAAAGACCCTAGTAATAAAATGATCAACATCTTTAAATAGACCTTTCTCCATATACATATACAAATGGCTAATAAGCATATTAAAAAGATCCTCAACATCTTTAGGCATCAGGAAAATGCAAAGTGAAACCGCAATGAGATACCATTTTATATTAACTAGAATGGCTACAGATCATAACAAGGCTTGGAGAGAATTTGGAGAAAATGGAACCCTCACACTGTACTGATGTGAATGCAAATATTTCAGCCAGTTTGGAAAACAGTCTGGCAGTTCTTCCAAGGTTTGAACATAAACAGTTACCATATGACCTATCAAGTTCACTCCTAGGTATATACCCAAGAGAAATTAAAACATATGTCCACACAGAAACATTAATGATCCTAGCAGCTTTATTTGTAATAGTCAAAAAAGTGGAAATAACTCAAATGTCCATCAAATGATAAACGCATAAATGTCTTACAGCAATAAAATGGAAGATTTAGCAAAAAAAAAAGCAATGAAGTACTGATATATGTTACAAAATAGAACATTATGCTAAGTGAAAGAATCCAGTCATAAAGGACAACATATCATATGATTCCATTTATACAAAATGTCCTGAGTAGGGTAGTCTGTAGAGATAGAAAGCAGGCCGGACATAGTGGCTCACACCTGTAATCCCAGCACTTTGAGAGGCTAAGGCTGGCGGATCATTTGAGGCTGGGAGTTAGAGACCAGCCTGGCCAACATGGCGAAACCTCGTCTCTGCTAAAAATACAAAAATTAGCCGGGCGTGGTGGCACCCGCTTGTGGTCCCAGCTACTCAGGTGGCTGAAGCATGACAATCGCCTGACCCTGGGAGGTGGAGGTTGCAGTGAGTTGAGATCATGCCACTGCACTACAGACTGGGGGACACAGCGAGACACTGTCTCAAAAAGTAAATAAAAATTTAAAAAAGATACAGTGGTTGCCTTGAGGCTGGGGAGTTTGAAAAAATATGAGTGATACTATTAATAGGTATTGTTTTCTTGACAAAAAATTCTACAATTGCATATTAACAATGGCTGCACGATTCTGTAAATATACTCAAAACCACTGACTTGTACTTACGTAAAATAAATCCCAATAAAGATGTTAGTTAAAATAAAGAAAATTCTCTTTTGAGACATTATCACAAATGATAAAAATTTACAGCCAAAACTTGGAAACAATCCAAATATCCGAAAGTACTGGAAATGTTAAAAAATTTATGTTAATCCACATAATATAATGTATTCCTATTAAAATAGTATTCACAAATTGTTAATCATAACATAAGAGAGTGTTCATGTTAGAATGGTAAGTAAAGAAACAAGAAACAATCATATCAATAATAAAATTTATTTGTATTTAAAAATAGCATGAATATTAAATATCAAAATACTAATAGTTGCTGTCTGTGCTGTTGTAGTATTGGTGATTTTTATTTCAACTTTCTTTCATGTTTTCTAATTTTACAAATTTGCTGTACATTTAAATTTTAAAAAATTTAAACAAATAAAAGTATTTAACCATAGATTGAGGTTTACCATCAATAAGTGATTGCAAAACTGATATTATTCTACCAACTCATTTTAATAACGTTTAATGATGATTGAGCTAATTGATGTCTATTTTTTAATTTAAATCAACACTCTTTTTAGTTAATAGGGTTTTAAATGAATATTAAAAATAATTGAGTATGCAAATAGACCCATTAGTATCCTTTATTGTTATCAGTAAATTAAAATCTGAGCCAGTGAGCTCAAAACATTAGTTGTTTTACCACTGGAACAATATTAGGAGAGAAGAGTAAAGAAAAAAATTATAAGGCTATAGTCATATTTTATATAAGTTATTATTAGGAATTGCTAATAATTCTTAGCTCTTTTATTCTCTATTAATGAGAATAATATGTCATACGAAACAAAAATAAAAACTATGAATCATCTTATTCAGGATTTAGATAACTTTTTACATATGTTTAGAGCCTTGAATTACTAGATTGGATCATCAGTTTTATCATTATCTCATATTTAATTTGTAAGGAAAGCAGCAAAATATAATCCCTCCTGTGAATGTTTATTTGTTTTTTTTCCCCTGAAGAACAGAGCAGATTTATACAATACAGTCTACGTTTTTTTTCTCAAACTGTTCAAGTCTAATTCTGATTCTTTTCACATAGGTTTTAATGACTTTCGACTGAGAAAACAGTTTTTTTTTTTTAATAGCCTATAGGTTTTTACTGTTGATGCTACTAATATTAGAAGTTGAAGAGTCAAAAAGCTGTCAGAGATGCAGAGAGATCACTACTGAGAAGAGGTTGCTTTGTATAACTCTAAAATACTCCAACTCCAGAGATTCATAATTTTTAAGTAATCTAGTCTAGTATTTTATACTAGACACTGATAATCAAGTTATATTTCTGGTTCCACTTCAGTTTTTTTCCTATTTAATCTCTATCTAGCTCTTCTCATTGAATCATCAGTAAAATTGAGTAATAAATAAAGGAAACAAACTTTAAGACTAATGGAACTAGTTTTACTTGTTTTATTTTCTTTAACAAAGGCTTTGATAAATTCACTGACACATTGAGTTAGCCATAGCATGTGATGGGAGACAGCCCAATATCCTAGAAACTGATTTATATCATTGCTCTTGAGTGCCATTGCAAGCATAAAGAACTGGCAATTGTTCCCAGGTACTTTGGAGCTTCCTTTCTGGCCAAGGAACTCTGGAGAGGAATACTAGAACTCAGTCTAAGCATAGTTAACACCAGTAAACACTCAGCATGCCTTGGTGGCAAAGAATGAAGTCACTACAATAATAATTCTATTGGTGATATACACAAAGGTGTATATGCACATACAAAGGTGTGCATACAAATACAAATACACAATTTTAATTCCCAGGCAATCCTAGACACCTATTAGCAAATTCTTGAAAGAGCTTTTATTAATTAAAGAGCTAAGGTGTTGAAGAGTCCTTAAGTAAAAGATTTGGCTTAAGTTACCATATCATGAAGCCTTTTCCAGACACTAGACAAAAACTTCAAAGAATGGTTGGAAGAAATTTCTGGCTTTTGTTGAAGGACTCTTCTGGAATGGTAGCCAAAAGCAAATGTGGCAAACTCATGACATGAAAAGCTAGGTACTAATGAACAAGATGCTCAAGATAACAAATAGCATCCTAAAGGAAAAAACAGTGAGATTTGCTACTGCCAAGGAGGATAATGGATCTAAAGCAGTAGAACACATCAAAAGCACCTAAAATAATCTTAGATTTTGCCCTGGTATAGGTTTCTTGACCTTACCACTATTTGTATTTCAAGATGGATAATACTTCGTTTTGAGAAAGGAACAGGACACTAGACATGCACAGGACATTGTTTAGCAGCATCACTGGCTTTTATTCAACAGACACCAATATGACAACAATGTTTCCAGATATTACAAAGTGAACTTTGGGGTCCACAATTTTCCCCATTTGATAAACAATCATAGATCAACTAAGTCAAATTCTCAGTACTAGGACTACCTTGCTCCCTAGTTTGGCCTTCTGAATCCCACACGTGGAATGGTTAGATATTTCTGGCCCTTGGCCTTATATTGCATATTTTAAAATTGTTGTTGTTGCTGTGAAACACCCATCCTGGCCAGGCGCGGTGGCTTACACCTGTAATTCCAGCATTCTGGGAGGCCAAGGTGGTGGATCACCTGAGTTTGGGAGTTCAAGACCAGCCTTGCAAACGTGGCAAAATGCTGTCTCTATTAAAAATACAAAACATTAACTGGGCATGGTTGTGGGCACCTGTAATCCCAGCTACTTAGGAGGCAGAGGCAGGAGAAATGCTTCTTGAACCTGGGAGGCAGAGGTTGCAGTGAGCTGAGATAGCACCATTGCACTCTAGCCTGGGTGACAGAGC
>NW_012114566.1:3365403-3372409 GCF_000951035.1 Colobus angolensis palliatus
ACACACACACACACACACACACACACACAAAATCCATCCTTTCTTGGATATTTGTGGAATCTTCCCTTACTCAACTTATGAATGGCAGTGTGGAGAAAGCAAATGATGAAAAAATATATATGTGTGAATTTAAATCCCAGCTTTGTTCTATTCCATTTGTGAAACATTTGGCAGTTTATTTAAGCTTTGTCTTTTACTATTAATTGGAGGCAAAATGAGGATCAAGACAATGACCATAATGTTTCACATTAATAATTCATTCTCAAATGGTTTAAGCCAGAACACAGAAGCTGTCCATACAGGAACATCACTGATATTTCAAACCTGCCATCAGAGTTCACCCTTCAGAAAATAATGTGTGGGAATAAGATACATAAAAGGTCTATAATATTGTGATAGGCAGTCCCTAATGTGGACCGCTCTTACCCCTACCACCTGGTAGTCACTCCTTGCCTAGTCCCTTTCTCTGAGTGGAGTATGGATCTACTGAGTAGCTTCTAATAAATAGAATATACCAAAAGTGATGGGATGCCATTTCTGAGATTGGGAGACAAGAAGTGTTACTTCCATTTTGTGAGTGCCTCCTCCCACTCTCTTACTCACTAGCTCTACGAGAAGCTTGTGGTCATGCTGTGAACTGCCCTGTAGAAAGGCCCACATGACAAAGAACTGAGAAAATATTCAGTAGAGAGCTGTGGTCTTCTATTCAACAATCTGCAAGAAACAGAATCTTGCCAACAGTCCCATGAGCCAGCTTGGAAGTGAATCCTCCCTAACTGAGCCTTGATGACAACACATCTCTGTGCAACACTGTGATTGCAGTCTCATAAGAAACTTTGAAGCAGATGACACAGCAAGCTGACCAATAGAAACTATGAGAGCATAAGCAGTTTTGTCTCACCAAGTGTTAATAATTTGTTACACAGTACTAGGTAACTAATGTAAACATAGGAGAATAAATGATTTTCTCTCTTCTCCTCCTCCATTCTGTGACAATCATAATAGTGATAATGATGATGGTGATGATGCCCTCCTTAACTATCTGAGTCTCAGATGAAGCTGTGCCATGAGTCTTCTGCCCCTCAATCTAGCAGGGGCAATCCTACACTGATCATATTATCAAGATTCTCTCAAACTCTGAGCCCTAATATGGCCTATCAATTCTCTTTCCCAATCATAATTACAATAAGATTTAAATTCTCATTATGAAACTATTAGGGATCAGATGTGGATTATTTCACATTGCTTATGCAATTCATGTTTGAGGTCAATCTCAGGGGCAAAAACCCAAAAGAATCCTGAATGTAGAATTTAATTAGAACATCTCAAAGCAGCCAAGTCTTTCCTATACCCATATCTCATCCTGAAACCCAGTTTAATATTAAAATAAAAATACCACCTTCCTCAAAAGATTATTTTGATAAATTAAAGAACATAAATACACAGTTTCCCAACCTTACTCCTGTCATGTAGTAAGTGTGCAACAAATATTAAGGGTTTCTTGTTATTTTAATTTCTTCCTCTTCCAATCCCTCAGTTTTCTAATCCTCTTATAGGTGTTTAATTCCATTACTAGGGTTTTTCAATTTCTGTCAAGGTCTTATTCTAAAAATACCAAGGAATTCATAGAATCAATTAGTTCTTTTTTTCACCTTAAAGTTTCAAAATGATCCACTTATTCCTTGTTGCCCTTATATAAAAATAAGGCCAAATGATAAAATGAAATTAAAGATCCATTGTTTATGATCAGTCCATAAACAAATTAAATAACTTTCCTTTTTCTTTAACTAGAATATTGTCTACTTGATTAAAAATTAATGGCCCAAAAATTCAGAGGCTAAATCACAACTTTTTAAAAAATAAATGCTATCAAAAAGACAAATAGATTAATACATATTCAGTTTTCTTAAAATGGGAAGAAAAGCACTTTTTCAAGTTTAAGTTTACAGTTAAAGATAGCAAAGGTACCAACGTACCTAAGCTAAAAGAGATCTCCTCATTATCATTTAATCTATCAGCTAATCTATCCTCTAAGGATCAGAGCATGGAGTAATTTGAAAATTATAAAATAGCTTGACCTATCTATAAAAATACTTTTTTCACATATCTTTAGGGGTGTTTTATCTGGATGTTGCCAGTGGGTTAAGACACTGTGATCTGCTCAAACATATATAATTTAAAAACTTGTCAATCTCTAAGCAGCTACTAATAATTTACTGTGAATTGAAGTAACCAGGACTTTAGAAAATAGCTTTCTCAGCAGCTCCATTTTGATAAAGAAGAGTGGGGAGAAAGAGTGGTACATTCAGAATTGAATGTATCACTGTGGAGAAGTCTCAGTAGCTAAAAATAAATACGGCAGAACGAAGTAACTCAGGTAGAGAAAAAGAAAGGTTTCCTAATGCAGATTTGATGCGCTTCATGCGGATTAATCTAAAGTTGGTGTCAAGATCTTTCCCTTTCCTGAGGGGTGCTGAGTGCCTGAAATTCATGAGACTTGCCTAAGAGATTCTCTCAATAATATGGAAAATAATATAGATCTCAAATAAGTTGGCCACAGTTTTAATTTTAGTAGGTGATCACTGTGCATCTTCTCGGGCTTTTAATTTCAGGTAACATACTGATAAATTGAGATGCCTAATAGAGGTTTGTTTTTATGTTTTGGGTTTAGAAATTACCCAAAAAGGATCTGTGAGATATTTCTAGTAATTTACTTAACATAAAATGCCTTATGTCATGCATGTGTATGATATTTATACTTCAGGTAGTATTGGTAAGTTTTTATTTTCTTGTGATATTACATCTTGAAAGATTTACTGAATTGACTACTTACAAATCTATACAAACTGCTCACATGATTAAAAAATATATTATTGAAGAAAGTTTGAAATGACAAAAAGTAGTTTTAGTTTCACTGTCACAAGAAGAAATTGAAACAGCCCTAAAAATTCACTTTGTAGCCAAGAAAATGGTTTTCATAAAACTGCAAAAATGTCCCAAAGCAACGATATTATATTTCTTAAACTATTGCTGCTACTGACATAAAAAGAATTCTTTCTATAATTCTTCTGTGGCCTTGGTTGGTGACAAAGTGGTTACTAGAAAACTTTCGTAGTTTCTTTTTATAAGCTTCCAGGCATAGAAAATAAAAAAGAGAGAGACTCATTTGAGTGTCACTAGCTTCAATTATTAAATGGGTTTAAAAATCACGATTCAGTATATAAATCAAAATAATACACGATCTTCTACTAGCACAAATTTGCAGAAGTGCAATGTAGTGTCATCAAGTAATGCCAACAATGGTCGAAATAAACTTTTGCTTCAGTGGTTACAAATGCAAGATGGCACAGTGGAAAGAACCGGGAGTAGTATACTCCATTAGTATATGTCCCCTTGATCTCTTTGGGTTCCAGTTTCCTTACCTGTGTCATGAGAGAGTGCTACAAATGCTATCAAATACTCCTTCTAGTTCTATGTTTCAAAGATAAATGTGAATGTTGTGGGACTATTAAGGAGGGATTCTTTCATATAAATAGATGACATTCACTGTAAAAATGTGGCAATGATATTTTGCCACATATACTTCTTTAGTGTTTTTTAAATAGGTTTTAATTTTTAGAGTTCTAGGTTCACAGCAAAATTGATTAGAAAGTAGAGTTCCCACATACTCTTTCCCCCATACCCAAACAGCCTTGCCCACTATCAACATCTCACACCAGAGTGATGCATTTGTCAGAGGTGAATTTAAGCCAACACATACATAGTTTATATTATCATCTATCGCTAACATTAGGGTTCACCCTTGGTGTTATATATTCTATGGATTCAGATAAATGTATACTGACATGTTCCTTCAGTGTTTTTATTGTCTTAGCCAGATCACTATGTGATGGTGTAAAAAAAATTAAAATATTTCCTATAGTGAGTGCCAGACAGTGACATCCAAATAATGACCCTTATTCTGTGTTTATTATTTTTTTTTAATAGAGACAGGGTCTCACTATATTGCCCAGGCTAGTCTCAAGCTCTTGGACTCAAGTGATCTTCCCACCTCTGTCTCCCAAAGTGCTAGGGTTACAGGTATGAGCCATTACAGCTGGGCCCTTGTTTATCTTTATTTTTCCCAGCAACTTAGATGTGAAATTTTAAACCTGGTAGATATTATAGTAACCAACAGTTGTTGCATCATTGAGTTAGATGACCCAAATTTGAATAAAAGAGATAAAAGATTAAAAAGGAATATAAGTTTGAAGTGTTCTGGATGAATAATTATTCTCTGAGTAGAATGTTCTCTTAAAGTAGCATCCTATTGTTTCATTATTAAGGAAAAGTCGTAAGTACCCCAAGGGGAGGGAGGACTGAATTGAATAGAGCATTACTTACTGAAGATCACTTAACTAAGTGGAGCAATGGGCTTTGTTTTGAAGGCTTTTCTCCAAACGAAAATGTATCTGTTAAAGCATCAAATGCAGTATTCATTTATCAGGAGGAATATCACTCAGCAGGCAAGGATTTTCAAAGCCCAATTTTTTTTTTCCACTGGAATGAGACTTTTCCAGTGAAGAGATAAAAATGCTTTGAACATTTTAAACCTAGCCACAGTGTCTTATTTACGTCTCTGGAGAGTATCCAGAATTGCTTCATCTGGTAGAACAAACAATTTGTTCATTGCAGAAAGCTTTAATTTATTACGACCAAACCCAGAAAGATCCAGATCTGTTAATTCTTACGAAATGCACAGGTTTTGACAATACATTCATTCTGTAATATCATGGTAATGAAATAGTATTATTAAATTACAATACTGGTACTTTGCAAATGATTCTCTTCCACTGAATCTCCTTTGTATGATTGGGCCTGTTTGTTTAGAATAAGAGGCAACTGTGCCCTTCCATTTTGATCCTAATGTAGAGATTATGTCCCTGGGGTAAATGTCATTAATAGAAGAAGAGGAAATAAAATATCTGCAAAAGAAATGAACCGAGAAAGAACCTATAATCAGGTGAAATATGAAGGCCATAGTAAAAAAAAAAAAAAAAAAAAGGTTAGTAAGTAGAGATTGGCACCACAAAAAAATGTTTGTTTTCTCTCTTTCTTTCTCTGAGTAACAATCCAGGTTTTCTTTTCTCTCTCTCTATAACTTCCCTCCACGAAGTCACAGAGCTTTTATATCATCACTATAAAGATATTATAAATCAAGCTGCTGACACTTATTCTGATCCTAATGTATTTTCATAAAACACAATTAATAAAGGATCAGACTGTAAAGTAGATGGAAGTAACAAAAGTCACGCAAAAAGGTAGTAGAAAGCTCCGGATAGCACCACCACCATCATGACCTTCATTAGTGTTTCAGTTAGTTCAGTCTAAGCACTGGATGCCAGCCTCTTAGATTGACATTTAATATTGTAAATAGTTGCTGATATCTAATCTTTAAGCATCAGCTCTACAGACTGATGATGATGATGATGATGTTTATTCTCAACAGGGAGTTTTTTTAACCTATGTTTATCACCCCAGAGTAGTGAAGAAACACCCATTTTTCTATTCAAATAATTGTATAGAAAATATAATATTAGTTGAGAGAACAGTAAAACAAAATCCTAGCTAATTAGAAATTTAAATGTAACTTCCAGGGCATCTTTGTAAAATATATAATATGATAATTTCTACAAGATTTTACTTCCCACTTATTTGATATTTTTGTTACCATTCTCTGAGCACCAACGTATATCAGGTACTTTGCTAAACATTTGCTTACTTTGATCTAAACATGCTCACACCCCAAAAAAGTAAGGAAACAGAACCTCAGAAAAATTACGTAACTTACCCAAGGTCACAAAGCTAGTAGTGGTTGAGCTGGTATTAGAACCCCAGGTTGTCTGTGGCTAAACTCTGGTTTCTTCCAACTATGCTTCCATGGCCTGTAGATCTCTAACCTTCTTTGGTTTTAAAGAAAGTTTTTCACTGCTGTATTCTGAGTAACAGTAGGGATTTTAATAGATTCTTGAACATTCCACCTACATGACTATTCCATATGCTTGCATCCCTTTACATTTAGAAGAAGAAATAGCTTTTCTGAAAATAATTTTTCCCCATGAAATAAAAATACAGTAGGCAAAATGTAAAGAACAAAGTTTTAACTAAAACAGGTAACTTCTCCTTAGGAAAAGTCACTTTGACATGAAATAAGTTTATGATATTAACAATTATTGGGCATTTTGAAACAGAAAGTCCTATTCTCTGCAAATAAAAATATCCTCCATCATGGTACATGATATTAAACGTAACCATTTCAGGGCCAATATAAACTTTGGAGAGTGAATTTAACTCATTCAAATGATCCATTTACCCTTAAAAAGTGAAAGATTTACTAAGGATCTTATCAGGACATTTAGATCAAATTGCTTATATTAATATTTTTTCCTCACAGAAATTTATGAAATATTTACAAAACTCATTATGGAGTATTCAAAATAATTGAATACATGCTCCAGCTAAAACAAAGGATTATGTACCTAGTAAAAATATATGAATGTACTGTATGCATAAAATCTTTTACAAGTTCAAGTTTTCCTAGTTTTGCACTTAACAAATCCTATACAATAAAATTCTAATGAATAAAATGCATGTACCTAACAGACAAGGTAGATTATTCATTGTAGAGGTAATTAGTCTTCCACCAATAATGAGATTTGATTAAAGTCTGATCAAAAATCACACTGAGATTTTGGCAAAATTAACATGTTGCTTAATAAAATGTGTTATACTTTTTTGTATTTCCTTTTGGTAAAGGTGGTTTTAAAAATTTGCCTCTACCCAATTCCAAACAGTTGGTGCAAAACAATTTGCTTAAGAAAAGTCCTTTCTGAACCATTTGTGAAGATCCCCAGTAATTCACTAACTTGTAGTCAAGAATTTTATTAATACATGATTAAACAAAATGTGTTAGAGTTGGGGTAAAATAAGCAACTACTAGAAGCCCACATGCTGGGGCAAGATTACA
>NW_012114566.1:3373489-3423054 GCF_000951035.1 Colobus angolensis palliatus
TTTTTTTTTAAGATTATAAATCAAATAGTTATTTGTGTTTTAACATTAGATAAAATTAGGTCTTTACACAGATAAAAGCACTGTGGACATGCATTTACATGTTCAACGCTGAAACGTTAATTCAGGAAACATATGATTTAGCATTTCTTTTTATAAGTTTAAGTCCTCAAGTGGAAGTTAGTAAATCTGAATTTTAATGTGAATACCAAATATTTATGCTATGTCAGAATTTAGCAATTAGCACCGAAAAACTTGTTTACTTCAGCAAATTCAACAGTGTCTACCATTAATTCCCAATCATTTGTTCATATTAGCCGCAGCAAAATATTAGTGTCCACTTTGCTTCCTGTTGCTTCCTTTCACTGTTTGCTAAAATATAAGAAGGTAAAGTAAAATCTGACTCCAAATGATACATACTATACTCAACAATAATTTTAAATGGTTTAGCATGCATAATTGTTCCTATTATTTGGATTTCATTTGCCACTGCTTGTATTACAATAGAAAATCACATCTTGATTATATTTTAATTATATTTTAGGCTGGGCGCGGTGGCTCAAGCCTGTAATCCCAGCACTTTGGGAGGCCAAGACGGGCGGATCACGAGGTCAGGAGATCGAGACCATCCTGGCTAACACGGTGAAACCCCGTCTCTACTAAAAAATACAAAAATCTAGCCAGGTGAGGTGGCGGGCACCTGTAGTCCCAGCTACTCGGGAGGCTGAGGCAGGAGAATGGCATAAACCCGAGAGGTGGAGCTTGCAGTGAGCTGAGATCCGGCCACTGCACTCCAGCCTGGGAGACAGAGCGAGACTCTGTCTCAAAAAAAAAAAAAAAAAAAAGATTATATTTTAGTATATAATAGGTCAACATGCTTTATATGTCTTTATATTTATAACTAGATAAAAGTAAAGTATCAAAATAAAAAAGAGAGAGAAATAGAAGTAAGCAACCAAGTGCCAATCATGGTATGTTAATGCAATTGCAATTCAAATGCTATACTTTCGGACAATTTTACTTGATTGTTTTTCAGACATTACATATTTAGAACAATTTATGATTGGCTTTAAAATTTATCTATTTGCTGCTTTCTTATTTCTCACCTTGACTGTTAAAGTACAGAGGAAAATGTTGTATTCCCATCATGTTTAATAAATCAAGTGAATACATTATGCATAAATTATAACTAAAAAACTATTTACCTGCATGGAAATCTATTCCCACGGCAAATGAAGTTCCTGATATAGGCATCAAAGCATCCATTTTGTCACTTGGTTCAAGAGGTATTCCCCTGATTCCTTCATGAACAGAGTACATAAGAAATGATTCTATACCTAAATGCAGGGCAGGAGATAAGCGAGGGAAGGGAAGCCCAGGATGAATATTTAAAATAAAAATAATTTCATTTGTATTATTTTTAACAATCTTAATTTATGTTAATAAATGTATTTCCTAGCCTTTTTAAAAATTATTGTGCACTACACTTCCTGACTAATGAAAGGTAGGTAGATTTGTAGTTCTCAAATTTGTTTATGCATAAGATTTGTTAAAATAGGAATTTATTAAAATGAATTAGTGGGCACCATCCCAGAAGCCTAATCATTTAAATTTCTAAAAATCTTCCAGTTGGTGCTGATGATGCTGGTATGGGCCTCACACTTTCATAAGCACTGAGTTAGATGATTCACTGAAGCCTACCTCATCACTCAACCAAAATTTATTCCCTCTTCCTTAAAATCCAAACATCTCTTTACTTATAGATGATAATATATCTGATTTAAGATTACTATATCACTGATATTTTAATAGACATTTAGATTTCTTAAATTAAGAAATTTATGAAGATAGTCTTCATAAATCTTTGTCATACTAAGAATACATCAATAGCTTAATTAGCTATTAATATCTCACTTCTGTAGCATCAAAAGCCTCTCCTAAAACAGGCACATAAATATTAAGCTAACTACCAGAAGTACACCCGCTAAAGCTTATGCATTTTGCCAATATATTAGAAAATATTTATATATTTTTTCTTATTAAAACTAGAATGCCTAGAATTAAATCTGTTTCTGCTCCTTCCTATCCATGTAACCTGATTAAGTTGTTTAATTTCTTTGTGCCTCAGTTTCCTCATTTCTGAATAAGAGACCTACCTCGTGAGGTTATGAAGATTAAGTGAACTAATATGTTTAAGGTACTTAGAACAGATCCATGTATGTAATACGTATCATATAAATATTGGATTTAAAATAAAATAAATGATAATACTAATATACATATATATTTCTCAAATAAGATTGGAACATTTTTAAAGATAAAATTAAGCTATGATCATTAGATATAAAAGATCATCCTAGAAACAAAATTCTTTGGGACTAATAGAAGTGGAGATTGCAAAACAAGATTTCTTAGGTACCAATTCTCTTACAGTGCTTTTCTCCCTCAGTTATGCAAACCTGAGACCTCACGTTCTCTCTAGAGCTTTCTCTAATATAGTCTAAAGTAAACATTATTTAGTTCAAATTCTACATTAATTCCAGCCAATCAAGCACTGTTTTTCACTATAACTTTTGCCTATTCAGGTTGAAGGTAGCTTCTACTAGATTTGGTTAAAGGTTTGATAATAAACTGCAGTTGTTAAAAATAACTAAAAAATTAGAATGTCTTATAAGGCAGAATAATATTTTAAATATTTCAAATATTAAAATCTCACACATATGAGACTAAACAGTATACTATTTCCTAATAACTGGTTAATTTTTTTCTAACGTTTAACTGACTTTGGTGCCTAAAGTCTGCATGGTATATAACGACTAATGAAGTAAATTAACCAGAGGTAAGGTTTTCCATGAACTCATACCTTGACATGACATGCGGTTCTTTTGGAGATAATATCCCACTGTACACATACATGTCCTTGTAGTTTCAGATGTGGGTAAACAAAGTTGAGAGCATCCACCATTGTTTAGTTGGCAAGAATTGCTGCCTGCATAGAATGAAAACAAAACACATTCCTTTAATGAAATTTTTAAAAATAAAGTTTTATTTAATATCAATAATTTAACAAATATGTATGCTATTGATTTTGAAATGCAGCTGTTTCATATTGGTTAGAGTTACATTTTATTTTCTTGAATAATTTAAAGCAGCAAATTATGGTTGAATTTGCCCTTTCAAAAAAGTCAGCAGAGATACATCAGAAGATTAATAGTTACAGAAAAGCAAAAGGAAGTTGATTTGTCATATTTTCATAGACCTTTGTAATATTTTAAGATCAGACAAACCAGAATCTTTTTCTCTTTTCATTTTTAAATTTCACTTCAACTGTACAATTACTTCCTTTGCAAGAATATTTCATCCGAATGTGTCACATAAATAGCTGTTAAATTATTACTAACCACTCAAAGATTATGCATCTAAGAGAAAGGAGGTATGTATGTTTATATGTATTCAATTAAATTTAAAAGCAAGGAAATAAATTTTCCCACTCATAGAAATATAATTCTCCCAAAATGTATGAAAACCACAGCCATAAGAGTCATCTAATGAATTGGCATGTTAATTCCTCTTATTTCTGTATAGTACCAATGACAAATATTAGCCAAGTAATCACAGGTAGGCATTCTAGAATCCCTACTGAAGATGTTCCATTGAATTTACCAGGCCCAATGTGCTAATTAATGCTGGTAGCGCGAAGTTAAGTAATTTACAATCTTACCAAGAAAGTTCATTAAATATCCCATTTTTACAGCTTTTTTATTATTCTAGAGCATGCAATGCCATTTATTGGATGTTCAAGCACTGATATGAAGTGCGATAAATCCAGTGAGAATTACAAAGCATGATGAAAGCTCTATATCAATAATTCTCTGTGGAAATTTCAAAATACCAATGCAGCTCATTATTTCTCTTCTTCTGAATTCAAGATAGTCTGATGGGATTTAATTGTTCAATCGAACCTGTCATGAGGGCTGTCATTTTTGAAGTGTGAAATACTCTCAACTTGGGAGATTTCTCATCAGGAGATCTACCGCATTCGCTGCTCATGTCCTGTATCTGCCAGTTCGGCCATTGATGAACTCCATTTTATGTAGGGCCACATAATGGCCCTGAACTTTTGAAATGATTACATTTATCCTATATAAAGTAATAAAAAATAACTGATTCACTCCATATTTTTTCCAACCTGACGTATAACATTAAGATGAAATTTCATTTCTCTCATTTATCAAATAACAAAACAATTATATTTATAGATTTTTTTCTTTATTTATTTTTTTTTTTTTTGAGACAGTCTCACTCTGTTGCCCAGGCTGAAGTGCAACAGTGCAATCTTGGCTCATCGCAACCTCTGCTCCCCAGGTTCAAGCAATTCTCCTGCCTCAGCCTCCCGAGTAGCTGGGATTATAGGCACCAGCCAATATGCCTGGCTAATTTTTGTACTTTTAGGGGAGACAGAGTTTCACCATGTTGGCCAGGCTGGTCTTGAACTCCTGACCTCGTGATCCACCCGCCTCGGCCTCCCAAAGTGCTGGGATTACAGGCATGAGTCACTGCCCCTGGCCAAGATTTATAATAATTCTATATTGACAATCTCCATATTTCATTTTGTAGAAAGCATGGGTATATTCATGTAATGCCAATCTTTTAGAGAGATGTATTTAGATGCAGATGTATTTCAGCTACCAAGACTGAAAGGCTGGGGAGAGATCGGCAGATGATACTTAACTATAAAGCGTGAAGGACAACATTTGGAGAGAAAGAAAAATAAGGGAATTGAAGAAGCTAGGCATAGTGACTCATGCCTGTCATCTCAGCACTTCGGGAGGTCAAGATGGGCAGATCACTTGAGGCCAGGAGTTCTGAGACAGGTCTGTCTCGAAACCCCATCTCTACTAAAAAAGCAAAACTGGGCCGGGCATGGTGGCTACGCCTGTAATACCAGCTACTTGGGAGGCTGAGGCATGAGAATCACGGAACCCTGGAGGCAGAGGTTGCAGAGATTATACCACTACACTGCAGCCTGGGTGACAGAATGAGATTCTGTCTAAAAAAAAAAAAAAAAAAAGTAAAGAAAAATAAGTTAGGAAAGAAAATGAACTTCTAAAAGTAAGAGAATGTGGCCTGGCATGGTGGCTCAAGCCTGTAATCCCAACATTTTGAGAGGCCGAGGCGGGCAGATCACCTAGGGTCAAGAGTTCCAGACCAGCCTGGCCAACATGGCGAAACCCCGTCTCTGCTAAAATAATCCAAAAACAATTAGCCGGGCATGGTAGTGGGCACCTGTAATCCCAGCTACTCAGGGGGCTGAGGCAGGAGAATTGCTTGAACCCAGGAGATGAAAGTTACAGTGAGCCAACATGGTGCCACTGCACACCAGCCTGGGTGACAGAGTGAGACTCCATCTCAAAAAATAGATGAATAAATAAAAGAATGTGAGGGGTTATATAGCCTTGATAATAGCAAAAATATGTGAAAAAAAGGACTTTCTGGGTCTGGGGCTGTATATTTTTAATATAATTGCAAAAATAGCCATATATAAGTATTATATTTAATAGTTCGGATAAATATTCAGATATATATAGAGATAACTATATTTTTGATAAACAATAAAATTAATAAATTTCAACAATTAATGTTAAACACTAACCATATACATTTCCTGTATCCTTTGTTTAGTCTCTAAGAAGAAATTAATAGTGAAGCAGAGAAAAAGTAAAAAATAATGAAATGAATTATTATTTACAATAAGGTTCCTTTTCTGCTAAATATAGAGTAGAAAAATATAGTAAAATTAAAAAGTAATAATTTATGTAACAAATTTATGTTTTATTTTTAAAATTTTGTTATCTATCAAATTATAAATACTAGTTTGGCTTAATAATTTATAATGACATTGATGTTGAAACCTCATGCCCCAGATCTCTAGTGGAGCTAAAAAGCACATTTGACTAACAAGAAGTCTCAACTCTCCAGTGATCTTTGTCAAAAATGATATATTAAGTCACTAATTGTACTTTGAAATCCAAATATGTACTAATGTTAACACCTTAAAGAGTCCTAAATTGGTCATATATCATACTAATGAAGCTTTTACGCTACCCGCAGTAATTCTGTTAATGGGACTGTCTTTAATACAGATGCCTTTATCAGCATATTCTAGTAAAAATGGTATTTTCACTGCTTAAATTTTAACTTTATTCATATTATACCATTGATTTCTAAGTGCTAGAGGTCCTTGTTCATTTGGCAATACTTTCATAGAGCATAGAACACCCAATTATACCTATGGAATCAAATCTTTAAAAGATGAGGAAAATCTTGTTAACAAGGGAAAAGTACACTGAGAATCATATACTAAATGTTTCCCCCTACAAACTTCATTGGAATTATATCTAGAAAATTTGACATATTAATTTACAGCTTAAAACAAAGCATACACTTGTTCACAGTTTGGAAAAGTGGGTAAATTTTTTAAAATGCTTAATTTGGAAATTCTCTCTCTCTCACTCTCTTGCATACCCTCCCCCTCTCTCTCATATTTTCTAATGTTATGTTTTCAGATACAGTCTCATATGTATGTGTTATGCACTAAGATTTACAATAGTACTGTGAGTTTTTACACATAATTATATTCTATAGAAATCTGAGAAAATGCCTCAATTTTTTTTTTTTTTTTTGAGGCGGAGTCTCGCTCTGTCGCCCGGACTGGAGTGCAGTGGCCAGATCTCAGCTCACTGCAAGCTCCGCCTCCTG
Organism: Colobus angolensis palliatus; assembly: GCF_000951035.1. Taxonomy (NCBI): domain Eukaryota; kingdom Metazoa; phylum Chordata; class Mammalia; order Primates; family Cercopithecidae; genus Colobus; species Colobus angolensis. Next base: position 3,380,246 of record NW_012114566.1, read on the forward strand.
GGTTTACGCCATTCTCCTGCCTCAGCCTCCCGAGTAGCTGGGACTACAGGCGCCCGCCACCTCGCCCGGCTAGTTTTTGTATTTTTAGTAGAGACGGGGTTTCACCGTGTTAGCCAGGATGGTCTCGATCTCCTGACCTCGTGATCCACCCGTCTCGGCCTCCCAAAGTGCTGGGATTACAGGCTTGAGCCACCGTGCCCGGCCAATGTCTCAATGTTTTACTTGCTGAGTAGCAGTATTTTATTCTCAATTACGTAATCTATTTCCCATGACTGAATGTCAGTATAATTATTATTTTGATACAGAAAAATTTCATTACTGAATTGTTAGTGAAAAATATCCTTGTTCATTATTGTGGACATGACGCCAAAAATTCAGAGAACACATAGATAACCGTTTGGGTATAATACACATTCTTAGGTTATACATGTATGTATATGTATGTATATACATTCTCTTGGGTGCAAGTACATTCTGTATATATGAATCGACAAATGTTCATAAATTCTCAACAATGAAAGGAACCCAACAAATACTTTACATAAATGTTTAAAGCAATTTTTTCTTCTAAAGTTATTAATTTTTTATGAATAAGTAATATGTTTTCTTCTGCCTGGGGCAAGTAAAGATTCCAAACCAATGTGACCCATTGCCTGCACAGGGAAGGCAAGCCCTAATCTGATCTCTATGTTATCTCCTGATGTGCAGATAGCACTCTCAATTGGTATGTCCAATAAATTCTGCTTGCTTGATGGTCATCACCTATCTTCAGAAATAGCAGTCTCCTTGGTTTTCTATTTTTCCCCTATTCTTCTCTGCTTTGGTCGACATACCCCAAATCCTTCAGATGAAAATCTCTTTCTTAGCGTTCAAAATCATTCTGGAAAATTTTTCCTAAGAAAAGTGTGTGAAGCTAAAGATTTTCATGGAAGAGACTAATGTATGAAAGTAGAGCACTTTTTTTGGGGGGGGGGGTTGCTTTTGTTGTTGTTGTTTTAAGAAAGAGAATTCTGCTAATGTCATGGATTATGAAGCAAAAAGTAAGAAAGTACTAGCAGATGTGGGGCTGTACTGGCTGCCATCTCTAATCCAATTGCCACTTGGGCAGTGTGACAAGTCTACCTATGTAAACCATCTGTTATTTCTCTCACTCCATTTCACTGCACACAATTTGGACAAGCAAAAACAAAAACGCAGAATGCTTAGAGGCAAACAATGTAGTGCTTTTGGATGTGGAATTCTTTTGTTGATGTAGTCCATTTGAAGGCCCCTAGTTCATTCAGATTCTGGGCTTAACTATACATTGTATATATTTTGCCAGGATATATTTTCTTATTCTTGTATTTTTTTAGTCAAGAACAGGATAAGACCTCTTTGAAGAGCTGACAAATTAAGACTCCTAAGGCAGGTTTGTTAATGCTTTCAAAGCTCATTATGCACCTATGTTAAAGGCATTTCTCCCACAGTAGTACGCAACATTTTCCTTTGTTATTAGAAGCAAGAATAGAAACCTTCTATTGTTGAATTGAGGAGCTAGTATGAAAAAGAGCACATTATGTATTCAAAACCTGGCCCAAATTCATTAGTGTGACTTACCTTGCTGTGCTTCTTTATCATATACTTTCATATGAACTACCCCAGATGTTTTATTCCGTAGGGTGGTGGGGTTTCTTCCGTCTCTTTTGCTGCAGGTTCCCAGCTGAGCTAAGTTTTGGTCTGCCCACCACAGTTTCTTATCTAGTAAAAGAAAAGATATTATTTAAAGGAAAGTATAATTTTCTTATTAAATAATAATAAATGGTTACTAAACTATACTACTTTCTGATTTGTTTTATTTCCAAACTCTGTTTCTAAGGGTAACAGTAAAATCACTGCTACATTTAAAAATGCAGCTCATAGTGACGTTTTATTGTTCAGACTTTCCTTCTCCTCTACAGTTAGATTCTTCAATTTAACTTTTCTTTTTCTTAGAAAAGAATATATAATATTCTTATACTTTACATAATATGTAAGTATAAAAATATAAACAAAAAACATATTTCAAATTAATATAAAATCAGCTTTTATTATTTACATACTTAAACATGATCATGTAGTTTTGGACTATACGTATTTGCAAATAAATGGCAAAATCTAACAAAATTGATAAACAATTATAAAATATACATTGTTCTCCAACCTTCTATTTATTAAAACTGTGTAAGTTTATATTTTTATGTTATTATTTTATTTATTTATTTATTTATTTTTTGAGATGGAGTGTCGCTGTGTCGCCCAGGCTGGAGAGGAGTGGCGCGATTTCGGCTCACTGCAAGCTCCGCCTCGCGGGTTCACGCCATTCTCCTGCCTCAACCTCCCCAGTAGCTGGGACTACAGGTGCCCGCCACCATGCCCGGCTAATTTTTTGTATTTTTAGTAGAGATGGGGTTTCACTGTGTTAGCCAGGATGATCTCAATCTCCTGACTTTGTGATCCGCCCGCCTCGGCCTCCCAAAGTGCTGGGATTACAGGCCTGAGCCACTGTGCCCAGCCAAAAGTGTGTAAGATTTTAATCATTTGTGCTCTCCGTTACTGGTCTCTTCACAATTGTTAACCTTCTCTATTTCTCCTAGTGACCCTTTCTCCAAAACTGTATTAATTTATAGTTACCACCTACTGAATGCTCATTTGATATCAGAGAATCTACAGTGTGCCGAGATTAAAAAAACAAAAAATAAAATAGAGCTCTCCCCCTCATATTGTATCATTTCAAATTGTGAAAGCAAAACTGTAAGGGAACTATTATCGTTCCATTTTATAAAGAATCTGAGACTCTATGAAGATTAAGTAACTTAATCAAAGTTACATATTTGGTCTCCCTATCTGCAAAACTTGTGTTCTTTCCAAGACTCCATGAGAACATTAAAAACATTTAAGGCAATCCAGGAATTTAAAATGAAGTTATAATGTAAAAGGATTTGAATGATTTAGATTTATCAATAAGAAAAGAATTAATGGCCACAAATTGAGACCACCAATCAGTTTCTACTTAGAAGTTGAAATAAGGTTATTTAACTCTATTTGGGCAATGAAATAAAGATATTTTTATATGTAATACCACCTCCATCTCCTTAGCTCTTTGTCCTTAGTTCACAGAGGGCGGATAGCTGATAAAATGTCTCAAATAAGTAGCCACAGCTCTTTAGAACGATATTCAGTGAAGAGATTTTGAATATTAAAGCTGGTGCCATGCAACACAGTTCTCTTCATTCTGGCATTCACGGGAATCAAATCCTGACCCCCAGGTCCCTCTTAAAATAAACCTGCAAGTTACGGTGTCCAATGCCTTGCAGAGCTCCTCTCAAGGAAGATACCAAGTGGAAAGACTTCTACTCTCATAAAAGTAAAAGACATCCATGAAAGATACACAGTCCTTCTTTGTTAAATTTAACATCATAGAAAATCAAGGCTCAATGGGAAAAACTAGCACAATGAAAAATAAACACTAAGATAAACATAGGTGCACAAATAATAATTTGGAAAAAATCTTAAATTTTTAAATTATCTAATATTTAATTAACATACGCAAGAGATTCTAGTACATACACCACTCGAGAAGATAAAAGATGCTGTAAAAAATGAGCAATTACAAAAGAAGAGTCTTTAGAGATTAAAAAATCTACTAAAAAGTATTTTTTCAATAGAATCATCAGAAAATACAGTGGAGGCAACCTTCCAAAATATAGAGAAAAAAGACCAAAGAAACCTCAGAAAATAATAGGAAGAAAAAAATAGAATATTTGTTTTAAAAACCCAGTAGCCAGTAGCATTAAACTGTACTAGGAATCACTAAATTCGCTATTGCCATACACTCACAGGGAAAAAAAAAAAAAAAAAAATGCCAGTTTTACTTAAAAGTTACCTTAATTGATCAATAAAAAGTAGTAATTTTATTAAAGCTAGGACATGACATTTGAATATTGTGTCATAAAATGAAAAGTGCATAAGGCCCTTCTGCTGCATACCAACATACAATTGCCTGGAGGGAATGTCTTATGAGATTGCTTGAGCTGCAAAAAGAATTAGCTACTTTTTTCATAGAACATCATTTTATCTTTGAAGAATGACTGACAGACTATGGCTATTCAGAGTTAAATATTGAAAAGATGTTTACTCAAAAATGAATGAAATATAAAAAACTATCATATAAGAAAACTGAGATAATTTATTTTCAATGATAAAATTAAAGCTTTCAAATGAAGATTAGAGTGTTGGGAAACTTCTATCAATACCATAAGTTTGACAGTTTCCTAATACCTAAAAATTTTTCTAATGAGATTTCTGGCAATATTCATGAATGTATTTTTTTTTTGATATGGTATAATGAAATATGTCTACACTAGGAAGATATACATAACTGAAGGAAGCAATGTTTTTCAAATGAACAACACAAACAAAGCCAAAATCATGCATAGTAAATGATTAATTTGTAGTGAAAATTAGGCCAATAAATTATATATGAGAGGAAATAAAAATTTAATGATACGCTCTTTGCTATTCACCTTTAAGAAACTAACATTTGTTGAGTTTTGGTGTAGTTTTAAAAGAAGAATGCTCACGATCATCTGAAAAAGCTTTTAAAATAATCCTCTCTATTCTAATGGCATATATATGAACCCACACAACATCTCCTGAAGCAGATACGAAAATTCAGCTATATTATATTAAGATATTCAGAAAATTTGCAAAATGTAGACTATTGCCACTCTCCTAATTGTTTTAAGAAAATATAACTATTAACATTAAAAATATAACATACAAACCTTAAGGTTTATTTTGTAATGTTTAAGTGAATTTGTAATAAATATATTTTTAAATGTTATCAGGTTTAATATCTAATATCCTTATGTATAACCCAAATCTAAAAAACTCTTAGGGATCTCAATAATTTTTAAGACTATAAAATGGTCCTGCAACCAAAAAGTTTGAGGATGACAGTTTCAAGTGATTCACCAGCAAAGAGAATAGAAAAAATGAATATATGCATGTAACATTTCAGAACACTGTGCTTAAAAAAAAAATCTTTTTTAAAAGTTTGGAGATAAGAAAAAGGTAAGTCACTTACAAAGGACTACCCAGTCCTTCTTTGCTAACTACCATACTAGACTTCTCTTCACCATTGCTAGAAACAAGAAAACATTGAAGTAATGCCTGGGAAATTCTTAGGGGAAATTACAATCTAGGTAGAACTGTATAGTAAACTATTAATTAAGCGTAAGAAGTGTGGCTGGGCATAGTGGCTCACGCCTGTAATCCCAGCATTTTGGGAGGCCAAAGCGGGTGGATCACAAGGTCAGGAGTTCGAGACCAGCCTGACCAACATGGTGAAATCCCGTCTCTACTAAAAATACAGAAATTATTCGGGCGTGGTTATGTACGCCTATAATCCCAGCTACTTAGGAGACTGAGTCAGGAGAATCACTTGAACCCAGGAGTCAGAGGTTGCAGTGAGCCGAAATCGTGCCACTGCACTCCAGCCCGGGTGACAGAGGGAGACTCCACCTCAAAAAAAAAAAAAAAAAAAAAAGCCAGTTTTACTTAAAAGTTACCTTAATTGATCAATAAAAAGTAGTAATTTTATTAAAGCTAGGACATGACATTAGATAAATATCACAAATTTACCACCCATGAACTCTTTCTTTAAACAGAAACTGAAAGTTAAGCTGGAACAAAATGAGAAAATAAGTCAAGATAATGAGAAGGAATCTAAAAAACAGGAAACTTAACAAAGCCAGATGGCAAAGGAAAGCCCCAGAATAAATGCTACGAGGCAAACATAAAAAGCTGTCTATATTGGATCATGAGAATAGAAGACTCTGGGAGTAGCAACTCTAGCAAAAGAGAAAGAAAAAAAGGAAGGAAGAAGAAAGAAAGAAATCAAAACAGAAAGGGAGGAAAGAAGGAAAGAAAGTAGTACAACTACAACTAATAATATACAACTATAAGAGATTTGTCCCTGAGAAGCAGGAGTGGGGATAGAAAGATTAGAGTAGGACACATTGCTATTGATAATTGATAAGAATTTCCTCTGTAATACCAGCACTTTGGGAGGCCGAGACGGGCGGATCACAAGGTCAGGAGATCCAGACCATCCTGGCTAACACCGCGAAACCCCGTCTCTGCTAAAATACAAAAAATTAGCCGGGCGTGTTGGCGGGCGCCTGTAGTCCCAGCTACTCGGGAGGCCGAGGCAGGAGAATGGCGTGAACCCGGGAGGCGGAGCTTGCAGTGAGCAACTGCACTCCAGCCTGGGCGACAGAGCGAGACTCCGTCTCAAAAAAAAAGAATTTCCTCTGTAATATTTTTTCTGTTATTATGTGTATATTACTTCAGAAATAAAATTTATAAACATATTAAAGCATAAATTATGGACAAAATTAAAAATTAACAAGAGGAATTTACCTGAAGTGCAGAATTGAGGGCCTACTGGGCTGGCTGTCTAACTAAAGAAAAAGGCCATAGTTAAAGTCCAAATCAAAATGTGTTCCATTTCTGTCTCCTAGGCCAAAGCCCCTCACCATGGGGACATGGGTGATTGAGTGAGGCTAAAACCATAACACTGAAACACAGGGGTGTTTTTATTTGGACCACCCCTAACTAAATGTTAGGGAAATGAAGACGTTCCCTCCTTACTCACCCACTCGGACCCAATGGGTCTGGAGCAGAAACTACACACATTAAAGCTATGGGGGTAGATGATTCTCCAAGATGTTTCTCTCTGCAAATCATCACATTCAGTCAGCTAAGTAATTTATCATGGGCTTTGGTTATATTCATTTAAAACTGAACATTTGAACACATCTCTATGGCAAGATAATAAAAAAAATTGTTTCTGATTGCATTATTTTTATTGTTACAGGAGACTAGAAACAAGACTTAAAAAAAATCTCTCTTCCTTGACCACTAGAAGGTAGCCAAACTGTGGCAGACACTGTGTTGTTTACCTTACCTTTTGGCCCTGGAGAAAACTAATTTCCACAGGCAACATGTAAAATGCCAGACTCACCCTTTTTTGGCTCCCTAGGCAGTAGAGATGTCTATGAAACCCAGGTCTGGATCATAGTTTTGGGTGGATAGGGCTTCTAAGAGTAGCACAAAACCACCCTCTGTTCACACATAAAGTTTCTGAGCGTGATCAGTTGGATTCTGATGGCATGGTACAGTGTTGGTAAATAAATGGGTAAAGGAGCAGACTACAAAGAACCACGGCCTTGAAGACCATGACCAAAGAAGCTTGTGCTCATCAAGGACCATTAGGACTCAGACAATAGGCATCTCAAGAATGACCAGTGTCGATCTAAGACCCCAATTGTCCTGGAAAAATTATTCTAGGTTGTTACAATCATCTAAAACTTATCTTTCATCAGGGATAATTCTTGCTTAAGATTCTTCAAAGCCTCCTCATTATATACAGCTTCAAATTTTAAATTCTCTATCAGATTTTTAAAGCCCTACAAATCAAATTTATTCCACCTACTGAGACTCCTTTCCAATTTCAGTCTTACCATCTTACAATATTCATTCATCCATTGATTCAATTAATGTTGAGCATCTACTATTTGTAAAGTATGATTCCAGATGATGGAAAAATGACAGGAGACAAGAGTAGTAAGATCTCTGACATGGTAGACCTAATATTCTAATAACAGAGACAGACATACATAAATAACCAAATAGAAAAAAGTAAAGACCGCTATTAGTGCTTGAAAGAAATACGCATCGTTCAATTCTTATTTATGATGGTTTCCATACATATGTCTGCACATAACTCCACTATATCCACCTTTTGGTGCACGAGTATAACCGCATCCTAAGTATTTCACACTAGCACAGCCCACACTGATGCATCCTTCTCCGTCATTCTAAGGCTCCTCTACAGACAGATTCACATGATTTTATATTTAATGGTTACTTTTCCTTATTGTTTCACTTCTACTAATTTTGACTCCTTATCCAGGGATGAAACCTCTTGAGAACAAGGATCGTGTCTTGTAATTCTTTATATTCTTCACAGTGTTTTGCATTCTTTTGAACTTTATTTTTGACTGCATAATTATTACTTGAAATCACATTTGTTCATCTCACATTTTTTGTTGTTATTGTTTCACACTGTTATTGACATGAAGATGTTACAATCTTCAGAAATTATTGAAATTCAAACACTGCTTGCTTAAGCTGTACAGAAGCAAGAAGCTAGTATAGGGTAGGGGTAAGCTGTGTATAAGTAATAATGAGTAAATCTACTTCATGGTTAGTGGCTAAATTGTAGCTCCTACTCAAAATTTATATACTGAATTCTTAAGTCCCAGGACTTCAGACTGAGACTGTATTCAGAGAGAGAGTCTTCAAAGAAGTATTTAATAATTAAGTTTAAATGAGGCCCCATTAGGATGGACCTTAATCCAATGTGACTGGTTTTCTTATAGGAAGACGACATTGCGACACAGATATGCACTGAGGAAAGGCCACGTGAAACCACAGGGAGAAGACAGTCATCTACAAATAAGGAGAGTGACCTTAGAAGAATCCATCCCTGCCAATACCTTGATCTCAGACCTCTCTCCTCCAGAACTACTAGAAAATCAACTTCTGTTTTCTGTGGGAATTTGTTACAGCAGTCCTAGCAAAATAATACATTCACTAACAGGGATATTAAAGGAATTAATGAAATATTTTAATATTCATATGTTAAATATGTTAACATTAATAATTAACATAAATATAAATTGACCCTACCATACAGTCTCCAAAATCTTCTCCAAAAGAGAGAGAAAGAAAAGAAGGAAAATGAAATTTACCAAGCACTTACTAAGTTCCAGGCCCTTTGCAAGTCTCTAAATTCAGTAAACACAATTGTCTTATTTCATTGTCATAAAAGCAATATGATGTGTTCACACACACTCTGTTAAAAATAAGCAAATGGAAAAGTGAAAGGTGGCCTTCCTGAAGGTCACACAGTGGGAGTGTGGTGTTAACCCCCAGTCAGCATTACTTGAATTTCAATGCTCTTTCCACTACATTGCCCTCCCTATTCGTAAAATTGTCTCCCGTTGAACCTAATAACACTATACTACTCAGTGCAAACGTAACTTAATATAAATTGAATTAAAGTTTCAACCCAAATTAAAGGCAGTTGCAATACAATTTCAATTGTATTTTGGAATTATAAGTATTAAATTTTGATAACGCTTTACCTCTTAATATGTATCATTAAAATAACTTAGCTTTGAAATATTCAGAATATGTATTTTTACTGCCCTATGCCAGAATTGTTGAGATCCATGATTTAAAATTAGATTTTTCTCAAAAATCAGCCCTTCATGTTTAAAATAGAAAATATGCCTAGTTACATTTGAATTCCAGATAAATGAGGAATAATTTATTAAGATATACCAAAAAAATGTGTTATTTATTTGGAATTAAATTTTAACTGGGTGTCTTGTATTTTATCTGGCCGATTTTATCTCTTCTCTCTCCTGGCAAACCAAAATTTATAAGAAAACAATGAAAAATTCATAAGGCTACACAGATGAAGAATAGGAGCGAAGACCATGGCAATAAAAACAGAAGTGAATTGAAAGTAAATTATAATTGATCATGATTTAATCGATAAAATTAAAGTCTAGACCTGCAATAGGAGGTCAGAGCAGAAGCTCAGACTAGATTAGAAATTGTGGGCCTGAAAATATATAAAAATAGGGAGATAGATGCAATTGAAAATAGGAGGATCACTTCAGTCTATTAAAAAAATGGTTAGAACCCAGACTACACTGCCAAGGGAGTGCCTTTCCTCAAGCCTGGTGAAAGATTAGAAATTCACCCAAAAGGATTACCGAAAAGGACACTGAGAAGAAGGATTAAGCGATAATCTACCTTAGAAGTTCTCAAATTTCAGCCTGAATTAGAATTACCTGGAGCGCTACTTAAATCATAGATTGCTGGGCCCCACCGCAGACTATATGATTCAGTAGTTCAAGGGTGGGGCCCAAAATTTTGCATTTATGAAAAGTTCTCAGGTGATGCAGATGTGCTGCTGGCCGGGTGGGTCTTCACCTGAGACAAACATTAGCATTAGCTGGAAGACCTTTCTAAAAATGTCTGGGTGCCACCCCTAGAGATTGTCACTGAATTGTTTTGGCCTATGTCATGAACATGAGACTTTTTCAAATTTCCCACTATCATGTGCAAATAGGGTTAAGAACCACAGACCTAACCAGTAAATTAGACCTCAGACCCCTACCTCAACTTCTGGGGAGGCTGACATCCAGGTTTCTATGCCCCATGTGAGATATTAAAAGGTTTCCCTGTTGGGGGAGTATGTCTAGACCGATGTTCTGAGGAAAGAGATAACTGGAGGATTCTGCTTCCTCACACACACACACAAAAGGCTCAGTGCAGCTATTTTTAAAGATGTTTATCATTACATAAGGTCTGCTGCTTGAACTCAGTATTTCTGATGATCTTTAAAAAGATGAAGATACAGCCCAGAAACACCAGACAATTAAAGAATGACTATATTATGAGCAAGAAATCAAATTAAATAAACAGAAAAAAAAAAAACTCAGAAGAAACAGAAGCAGCTGCAAAAATAGAAAACAACAGAGAATAAAATGAAAACAAATAAATATCCTCAGAGAAATTACAGAAATGATACACATGAAGCAAGAGGAGGTTATAATGAAGAAAGGGTTAAAAAAATTTGAACTGTGAGAAATTAAAAGGAGTACAGGTGAATTTAAAATATTGATAGAAAGTTTAAAGTTGGAAAAAATCATCAAGGAAATATTCTTTAAGGAAGGAAATAAACAGAAAACGAAAGTTCACCCTCTAAGTGATATGACCTTAAGAGACTATTGTAAAACAAATAAAATAAACATTTAAAAAATAATCTGACATTATTTTTCAGAATTGAAAGACATCAGGTTTTAGATTGAAACTGCCAAATAAGTTCCCAGCAAAACAGACACATGTTGTCATGGAATGCCGGAATAAAGGAAAAAAAAAAAAAATTCTACAAGTTTCTAGAGTGAAAGAGTAATGATCAAAAGACATAATAGTATAGTAGCACTGGACTTGTCAACTGCGACTTATTATTGAGAAGACGAGAATGTCTGAAAAGATTTGATACCAAATTATTTCCAATCTGGATTTCCATACTCAGTTAATGAAACGTAAACATAAAAGACAGCATTGTCTTGATAAATTTGCTTCACAAGCACCTTTCTCAGAAAGCTGCTAGAAGCTGTACTTCACTAAATCAAAGGAGTAAACTGGAAAAGAGTATATGATATATAGGAAATTGAGAGAGAGGCAAAAGAGAACCTTCCAGCATGACAATGATTAGAGACCGAAGCAGGACAGCAGCAAATCTAGAGCGCAAGCTGCCACATGGAAGCAGGAAATCAGAGAACTTCAAGAAAAATACAAGTTGAGGGGTCAGCCATATCTTGAGATTCCATAGTATCAAGTCAAATAATATCTACAACTTTTAAAAAATCAATATATTTTTTAGAATATCAAAATCAGTATCACCAATATCAAAAGACACCCTGGGAATTTGGGAAGGGTGGGGAGTGTTCTCACTTGCGACTTCACTAACTATCCCCTATGTCACCCCAACAGCTCCCAAATCTCAATGTTATCCCTAAATATCCTCCTCATGTATTTAACTGTAGAGTAGGCATTTCTACCTAAATACAACAAAGTCACCTCAACTTTACATTACCAAAATAAAATTTAATTTATTTTTCCCAATCATGAGTCTTTCCCAGCAGACTTTTCTCAGCGAATGGTACCCACTCAATCATCACAGGCGAGGCCAGACAGTCATCGTTTCTTCCCTCCCCACCTCCATTGCTTCTCCTAGACCCTGATCTAAACTGCCCACTTAACTATTTGTCCTCATTGTCTCAGGACAGCATTACTTCCTCATCTTCCCCATAGAAACTGCTTAGCTCAGGGTCTCATCACGTCTCATTCTCCTGACTGTCATTGCTGAGGGAACACTGGAGCCATCATTCTAAAATTCAAATGTGAGCATGGCCCTCTGCTGCTTAAAACTTTCCAATGGCTTCCCCCTGCCAAAGGCATGGCACAAAGGCCATCCATGATTAGCTGCCTGCTTAATTTTCCATCTCCAGATCTGTGACTGCCCAAAGTGCTCTGTGTTCCAGGAATATTGAATTGCAGTCAACTTTCAATTTTCCAGGGATAGATTAACCGTGTTATGGCAAAACATGGAAGAAAATAACCAAAAGGCAGCATATTTATAAGGGAAAATAATTAAAACTATTGTGAACGAGAGAGATATCTACATATCAGAGTGAATTTATTATTTATAATTATGTAGGAGCCATTACATTTTTACACTGTATCTACTACAAATCAGGAACGCCCCTCCACCTGGACAATCAGAGGTGGATATGTTTGCTTACAGCAGTCTGTTAGTCTATTAGCTTTTCTTCTGTGCGGGAGCAGCTCTCTGCATTTTGTCTGAAGCTCTGTGCAAAAATCTCTTTCTTGTGGCAGTGGCAGAATAGAAGTCTCTTTTCCCCGCCTTTTCTCAAGACTTTTTTCTTTTCTTTTTTTTTTCTTAAGCAGAGAATTTGGAGGACAATGAAGGTAAGATGGAGAGCATTGAAGAACAAAGCCCAGAATTTGCTTTCAAGCCTTTGTGGCCTTGAACTGACAGATATGGCCCTAAACTCTTTCCATGCATAGTTATATTGACAGACTTTCCTCATGGAGAGCTGAGGGGGCAGTCTGGGGTTACACAGAGAAAAACTGGAGAATGGCAGGTAATTTAATTTCCCGGGTGTGATGGCTTGACTGTTGCCAGGGAACTAATATTTGTGCAATGTGAAGGGGAGAATGACAGTGAGAGCGAGGAGTTAGCTGACAAACACAAGGCAGCTCTGAATGACTGCTTGCTGGGATATTTAGAAAATAAAATGTAGAGTTCATTCAATGAAAACCGATGTTACCTAAAATTATTTTCATTTGAAAAAGGAAGAAGAAGAAGAGTAGGATGGGGAAGAAGGAAATAACTACTCAGCTAACACAGTAAACTATTTAAACATTTTAATTTAATACATTTGTATTAAATATCCATCTTAAATCACAAATGGGGATTAAGTGGGTCTGAACCACATTTTATCCGTGCTTGCCTCCTATTTTCCACTACCAGGTAATGGGTTAATATAGAGTTGATAGTATTTCTAGTTTCCAAAAGAATAAATCCGAAACATCTCTGTGCCATTTTGTGCTGGCCTCAGTTTACTTCTTGCATCTGGAATCTTTCCCTCCAATGCTACTCCTTCCACTCACTTCTACTCCCATTATCTGAACAATGGAGACATATTTCCAGATTCGGCTCAAATGGTATCATTATTTGGAAAGTTTACTAGTCTCCTAGAGGTAGAAGGATTCACCTGATCCCTTATGGGTTTGTGGTCTGTGTATAATTATATAACAGCATTCATAGTCTTATAGGACTTCATTTATTAACATGTCTATCTTCTTGGTTAAAACATAAGTTTTTTTTTTTTTTTTTTTTTTTTTGAGACAGGTTCTCATTCTGTCGTTCAGGCCAGAATGAAGTAGACCAGTCAGGGCTCACTGTAGCCTCCACCTCCTGAGATCAGGCAATTCTCCTAGCTCAGCCTCCTGAATAGCAAGGATTACAGGCACGCACCACCATGCCCAGATAATTTATTTTTTTTTGTGGGGTCAGGGTCTCATTATATTGCTCAGGCTTGTTTTGAACTCATGGCTTCAAGTGATCTTCCTGCCTTGGCCTTCCAAAAAGCTGCGATTACAAGTGTGGAGCCACCAACCTTGACCTAAAACATAAGATTCTTCAGGGCAGGAGATAGGACTTTATTAATTCTTTTATCTTCCATTCGCACTCCAAAACCAGCCACATGGGTGATTTTCAAGATTGGTTGAAAGTTACATTAGGTAAGGTAATGCAGTTTGGAAGCACACAAACCTGGTGTGAAAACTGGCTGTGACACTTACTCTCTGGATGATCTTAAGTTACCTGGATTTTAATATTAGTCCCCTAATACGTAAAATGAGAAACATTCCACCACATTAATTCAATATGTAAATTATTTAGCTAAATGGTTCAAATGGTAAGGACACTAATTGGTAGCTATATGGAATAAACAAATGAATGAGTCAACAACAAAAAAAGAAAACTTGCATATGACTCTACTGATTCTGCTACATAAATAACTCAGAAAAATATTTCCACCCACTATCAATGAGAATGTGTGTGGAATTATTTATCAGAATCATGGATGGATTTGCACAACTTTTCTATAATTTTACACTACTTCTCTTGTATCTAGAGACATAAATTTTCATGGAGGCTGGTTGAGATTAATAGTGTAATTACTGCTGGTGGCAAAAAAAAAAATATAAATTAACGATAGTAACCACTTACAAGGTCTTATGGCCATCCTTGTAACGCAGTGGTCTCCAGTTTTACACAAAATGATATTAGAGTAGGGGAAATAAAATATTAGAACCTCTCTATTTGTATAACAACTGAGATTAAGAATGTTAAAAAAAAAATCTTTATTTGACATTTACATATGCTCAGTTTAGGAAAGTAATGAATTATTTGTCTCTTTGCTAAGAGGGCTCTGCTTAAGCAAAGTCTAACGAGGGTTAGATTAGGTGATAACCCTCCCTGTTAAAGACTTTATTGCATCCCCACAAAATGTGTATGCTGAAGCTCTATCCTCAATGTGACTGTATTTGGAGATGGAGTCTTAAAAGAGATAATTAAGTTGAATGAGGTCATATGGGTGGATCCTAATCCAACAGGAAAGATATCCTTCTAAGAAAAAGAGACCATAGGGATGTGCACACAGAAAAGACTGTGAGGACACAGCAAAAAGGTGCCCATCTGCTAGCCATGGAGATCTCAGAAGAAACCAAACCTACCAACACCTTGATTTTGGCTTTCTAAGCCTCCAGAGCTGTGAAAAATAATGTCTATTGTTTAAGATACCCAGGCTGTGGTATTCTGTTATGGTAGCCCTAGGAAAGTAATATACTGCCCCATATCAACTTACTTATTCAGGGCAGGATAAAGTACTGTAGAAAATATTAACAAGAGTCTGAGGCATTTTTGAGGTCCAGTCTGAGAAGCAAAATGGGAGCCACTGCGAGAAAATTCACCCTACATTGAAGCAAGAGTGTGAATAGTACCTTAACAATATAATCCAATTACCTACCTCCAAATTACTTACCTGGGTCTTGGTGCCTTCCATTGCCCCTGCTACTGCACTAGTTCAAGCTATCGTAGTCTCTCCCATGAACGCCTAAAGTTCTCCCCTACAGTACAATTGGCACACAATGCTGAGTACTCCTTTTAAAATCTAAACTAGGTTCTATAACTCCTCTGTTTAACCCTTCAACTGGCACTGAAAGTGAAGCACTAAGGTTTTACTACAGTGTGTACGTTGTTCAGGACCTTTCTCCCTTGACCCTCCTCTTTTCTGGATGAAGCTCCTGTCACTCTAGCTACACCAGCTGGGACATGCCAAGCACGATCTAGCTTTAAGGACTTTTCATTTGCTATTTTATCTGCTTGGTAAGCTCTTCCTTAGAAATTTTCACAAGGCTGATCTTTCTTGTCATCCAGGTCAATGCTCAAATAGCACCTTCTCAGAAAAAGTCTTTGGGAAGCTATCTTATTTTATTTCACACTCTTTTTCTCTATCTGAAATTTTTGTATGTATTTGCGCATTTACTATCTACCCCAACTAAATGCAACCTCCATGAAGGCGGGGATTTGAGTGGCCTTTTTCACCTTTATTTTCAGCTCCCTGCAAAGGTATAACATAGATATATAATCATGAATTACTGCTCAATATTCTGGTGGAAATTCTGGTCTGGAAAAAATTGAGACTAATACTGAATACACCCCATATTTAGTTACTCTGGTGCCCAGGGCATGCTTTGGTCAAAAATAGCTATGTGTAAATGAGAGAGAGAGAGAAATAATCGGAAAGCTGGCCATCTAGAATTATTATCTGCTAGAGCCTGGGCAGCTGTTCCATGAATTTTTCTCTTTAGTTTCATTTTGATATCCTTAAGTAAGTGTGACACTGGAGAACAGAACTTCCTCACCTTTTCCTCAAGTACCAATAGCGCTTTGAGTTGCTGACACTGAGTTTCAGCAGTAAACACAGAGCAGCCTTGTACTGCTCCTTCTGTGTCAGCCTTGGTAAATGGGGACATTTCTGAGGTTGGGTTCAAGTCTTCTCCTAAGTAATGAGGCCTATCTGGAAGAGGGAGCACCTGAAGGTCAGGGATTAAGATTTCCTTCAGGATGTAGCCTTGGTTTCCTCTTGGAGATTGTAAACAATGAGAAGATCAATTTTAATTCAAAGTAAGCAATTTTAATCACCCTGCAAAATACCTGAGGCAAGTTGTCTTAAGAAAAGATTGGGCCAAAGCAATGGCTCACACCTGTAATCCCAGCACTTTGGGAGGCCAAGGCAGGAGGATCACTTGATCCCAGAAGTTTGAGACCAGCCTAGGCAAAATAGCAAGACCCTGTCTCTACAAAAATTTTTTAAAATTAGCTGGGCTTGGCCAAACACGGTGGTTTATGCCTGTAATCCCAGCACTTTGGGAGGCCAAGGCGGGCAGATCCTTAGGTCAAGAGATTGGGACCATCCTGGCCAACATGGTGAAACCCTGTCTCTACTAAAAATACAAAAACTAGCTGGGCATGGTGGCGCATGCCTGTAGTCCCAGTTACTCAGAAGGCTGAGGCAGGAGGATTGTTTGAACCCAGGAGGCAGAAGTTGTAGTGAGCCGAGATTGCACCACTGCACTCCAGCCTGGTGACAGATTGAGACTCCGTCTAAAAACAAACAAACAAACAGCTGGACTTGGTGGTGTACCCCCGTAATCTAAGCTACTCAGGAGACTGAGGTGAGAGAATCACCTGAGCCCAGTGTGTCGAGGTTGCAGTGAGCCATGATCTCGCCACTGTACTCTAGCCTGGGTGACAGAGTGAGACCCTATCTCTAAATAAATTAAAAATTAAATTAAATTAAATTAAAAAGAAAAGAGAAGATTGGACTTTCTGGCATTCTAGACAGGTTGTGACTTGGACTCAAAGTAATATGAATATTAATGAATATGATGCTTTGTCCTGATAGAATGGCAATCTCTGCACTCTCTGGTTACAACACTTCTTTAAGTTCAACCAAGTGCTATGTCTATATCTTTTAGTAATTTTTTAATAACTTCTAACCATTTCCAAAGGGGACAGAAGGAGCCATAATAGACAATGAGTCTGCCAGAGCCAACTATTCATAAATGTTTACTGCTAAGTTTCTGAGAGCTGCCTTGTACCAGATTGCCTTGTATCAGACCTTCCAGGTATGTCTCTATGAATATAGCCATTGAAGGTAATCAGGATATGCCTCCCAAAATATGCCACTTTGGTAAAAGAATTATTTTGAGCTGAAGGCAACTGAGAATCAACAAATGCAGGAAGAATTTTCTGCCTTCCTTTTTTCTACCTGAAAGTAGGGTGTAAATTTCCCTTTCTGAAGGTGGCATAAATTTCCCTTGTGCAGGTGTTCTCTCTCCCATACCAGGAAAAGGAGAATGACTCATTCCCTCACAGTAGGCACTGAGATGAGCATGCATAAACAAACTTTCCTAGAACAACCCTTATCTTCCATTAATTCCCCCCATATATTTCCTGCTCGCTTTCCCACAATGGTCATCCTTTGACACCCAAACCCCCTTTCCTTTGCTAAAATGATATTTAAGCCACAAGTCTCACTACTTCTTTGATATTTCCTTCTCAAAGGATATTTGATATTTCTGTGAATTCTGTACACATAAAATATTAATAAATATCATATGCCTTTTCTCCTGTCAATCTATCCTTTGTTAGTTTAATTCATAGCCCACCAGACATTGAACCTAAGAGGATAGAGGATAAGTTTTTCCTCCCTGACATCATTCTGTAATTTCCCATCTTAGATTTTGTTGACAATCCTGTTTTATTTTTGGGTCATATGTATTTTTACACAAGACACTTTTGCTCATTATTTGAGATAACCAGAATAAGACATTCTGCTCCTGGTAACTAAATTCCATATATAATCGTGTCTAGAAAATATTAACCTCATTAGACCTTGTTCTAAATATGCCTTCATTATTGTGTTCAGGTTTTGGTTTTCAGTTTTTGGAGGAATCCAAAAAATGGAAAACAGTCTTAGAAGATGGCCGTCATGATGGAAAGGTTCTGAAAATCGTAACACTCTGAATTTAAAAAGAAATAAAAAGGAAAAAGAACCAGATGTTTCTCTAGATATTTGAAGTCTAACTAGGTATTTCAAGTGGAGAGAGAGTAAGGAAGAATAGGACTGCTTTCATTAAATGACAGAATATTTATAGTAACCCAGAGAGCAAAAGAGGATTGATGTAAAGCCTTAAAAATGTGTAAAATATTTGACCTAGAAATGCTACATCTGTCATTGTGTCCAAGCTCTGAAAACATCTAGTTATATGAAAGGTAGTTACAATATCTATAATTTCCAAAATAAAGGAAAATTAATGTGTATGTATAGGTAATTATTTAAATAAAATATCTATAAGTATACAGTATAGTATTATGTAGACATTAAAATGATAGTGTAGAAACGTTCACTGACCTGAAAACCAATGATAGTAACAAATTAAAAGTGAAAGGTAGTTTATATATATTTTTTAAATGATATAAATTTTAGTCATTTTAAGTAAGGCTTTTAAATTTTTTATTGTAGAATTATAATTCTACAATAAAAGTTTCTGATATCTTTAAATGTTAGTATTTTGCCACTTTCTATAATTTACTATATTAGCATTAATGTTATGTAACTTCAACTTTGATTTTGATTAATCTAAATCCTTTTACAGTGTGCTTCTTAAAAAACTTTTTAAATATCAGATGAGAATATACAAACTAGCACTTTACTCTGGCTTGAGCACACTATACATTATTGCAATATTTTAAAAACTACTTCAAATGGCTTCTCTTATCTTAGATAATTTACTCTTCTGTCGTTATTATTAAAATATGAACACGTTGCTGTCACTACTACCCAACTCCTGACACTCCAAAATAAATAATACTGTAAAATTTACTGACTAGAAATATCTGTGTGGGTATAAATATAAATATATTACCAAGAAAAATGTATGAATATTGTCACAAACGAATGATCTTTAGTGTTCTCATTTGCCATGTCCCTATCTTTCACAAATAATTTGATATGATATATTCACTTAAAAATAAAAACACACAAATCCTCCACATTATAGCTTATTTCATGGGAAAAATTTGCCTATTTCAATAATCATTTACCAAAATATTATGTCATTGCAACTCAGTACTTTAAATTGGACAGTATATCGTATGCCAGCTAGGAGCGTACTCTTGAATCAGAAAATGAAAATAAAACTGTAGTTTATAAAATGAGTATCATCCTATAATCTTTTATTTTATAGTTTATTTCACCATGAATGTTATGTTTTACATGTAAATCATTAAATAAACAAAAACATACCTGGCCTTTTTTAAAAAAACTCTAAGAACATTATGTTATCACTTTATTGAACCCTTATGCTTATACCTCGCAATCTACTAGATTTGTTCTCAGTATGTTAGAAATAAATCACAATATAATGTTTCTGAATAGGAAACATAATTCTGAATTTGCAGATACATACAGTTCTCATTATATTTGGAATTTAAAGATAGTCATCTTATTGATTTAAAAATTGTTTTAAAGATACAGCACTAAATTATTTGGAAATGTCATTTTAGTTATATGGATAATCACAATATATTTAATTTCCAAGAAAAGGAAAATAATTTAAATGTGAATATATAGGTAATTACTTAGCTAAAATATCAGACAGGCATACAGTGAAATATACCAAGTATTCTTCAACTTTCACTAGCTCTCCCATAAACAGAATTTTTCATAAAACATCTTGACAGTAAAATATAATGAGAAAAAAATATATGAAATGCCAATATTCAATTTGCACAGGAATGACTTGGAGGCATATTAGCTATTTTAAAAAAAAAAAAAAAGAAAGAAAAAAAACCCACATATATTTCAAGGGAGCTGTCCAGATGAATTTCCAAAGCATAGAATATGGTTAAATAACGTTGAAATTTTACTCACATGGTTTTTGTTATAGCCCCTTTTTTTTTTTTTTTTTTGAGGCAGAGTTTTGCTCTTGTTGCCCAGGCTGGAGTGCAATGGCACAATCTCGGCTCACCACAACTTCTGCCTCCCGGGCTCAAGCGATTCTCCTGCCTCAGCCTCCCAAGTAGCTGGGATTACAGGCATGCGCTACTATGCTCGGCTAATTTTGTATTTTTAGTAGAGACGCAGTTTCTCCATGTTGGTCAGGCTGGTCTCGAACTCCTGACCTCAGGTGATCCGCCCGCATGGGCCTCCCAAAGTGCTGGGATTACAGGCATGAGCCACCACGCCCAGCCGGCCACTTTCTATAACTATGGAGCTTTTATGTAGTTTACTGTTCATCTAATGGAACTATAAGAAATAGTTTTCAATTTTTAAAAGTCTTAAATATTTCTCAATTAAAGACAGTACTAGAGATAATGAGATCAAATACATCCTTAAGAGAACAAATGTTTTTGTTTTTGTTTTTTAATCTAATTTCATAGCAGTCCTCACCAGGCCACAAGTATTATTTGTCTTACTATTACACTAACTAAAGAGTCTTCTTGTAAAGGTTTCAGGTCACCTATCTGTCTTTCTAAATCTCATCACATAGCTTTAGACAATACATTTATCTCTATGGTAAGATAACAGAATCTTTTTTTCCTCTCATCTCTAATCTTATTAGAGTCAACTCAGCACAAAATAATCTTATCATTGGCTTTCTGAGTACTGTTCCTTTTTGATATATCTATATAAAAATAACATAGAACAAAAACACCCACAATTAAAAACCTTAAAGCATACTACTTTTAAAATGTGCACATAGTTATGAGCTCTTCTTTTACCCTAGACTACTCAAAATACTTCTTGAATGGCTATAGTTTAAATATGGAAAAATATTAATCAGAATTAAGTTAATACAGATGTCTATTTCAAATTTGTAATGTTTAATACTTTTCTTACACCAGATCAGATAATGCTGATATTGATTATGAAAAGGGAGAAAAATAAGACTAAACACAATGGTATTCAGGCATGCATTATTTTTAAAATATATCTAAATCTAGGTATATATAGCCCCCAAAATTCCTGTAACTAGAGGTCATCTAAATCTAGATTGGGCTGAATAAAATTGCTGAGTAAAAGGGCCTTTGATCTGATTAAGTTCAGTTTAAGAGAATAAAACTGGCCAGATCATGACATAATTCCAAGACAGCCACTACATTCCAACATGAGATCATACCTGGAGTATATGAGCAGACTTCAGGAATACTCTCTTGAGTTATCTTGATTTATTCTTATACTCTAATTACAATGCTGCTGTGATTATATTAACTCAAACACATTTTATAAATCTAAAACACTCTTATTTGCCACTCTAAACATTTTACTACTTCTTTTTTAAATAAAGAAGGGACATGGGGGCAATATGTAACAATTATGTCCCTGCTCTATAGCTATCTATCTATGTACATACGTACATTTTCAAATCCATTCATTTTTAAATACTATAAATAGTGAACGATGTAGTTTTCCCTGAAAATGATTCCAGATAAAGTTAAAATTTAGCAGTTTACAAAGAAGAAACAATCACTATTTAATGCTTTTAAGTATGAAATAGTTGATATGGTTTAATTATTCCATTTATGTTAATAAGACCATTTTCTGATCACCAATTATAATCTGGTTACAACAACAGTAGTATGACATACTTTAAAATTGTTGTATTTATCCATTGTGCTAAGTAATTAGCTTTAAGAAGAGCAATCTGTTGGAACATAGCATTTTAAGGTGACAAAAATTGCTGGACGAGTATCACATAGAGTTCTTTGGAGATTTCGCATAGTACTTTTCATGTAAATTTTGATGGGCAATTACTTTCATTAATGGTGGTTTGAGTACTTAGAGAAGACAACTATGTACTGTACTTAGTGCTGGGCAAATTGCCTGGATATACTTCATATATTGCTGTTACTTTAATGAATAGTGTTACGGCAATTAGAAGACTGATGGCTTAGAACATTTAGGTAGATGTATTTGAAGTTCCTTGAACTAAGTGACATTGCTCAGTGAGCACTGCAAAGTAACCTATCTCTTTGAAAAGTATGACTTGAAAGCAGAATCACTCAAATTATTTAGCATAATTATAGTGCATTTAAAATAACCTGGATTGTATATATCAAATTACAGATGAAAGTGCAATACAAGTGTAACAATTAAATCTCTAGATCTTTCACTGAAAAGTGATTGTAAACACAATATTTAAGTAAATAGAATACCATTAAATCTTTTAAAATGATATGTTGTTTGCCGCACTTCTATTTATTTGTATTATCTTAAGTAGGACATTCTCACAAAAGTCAGGTATACATATGATAATAATTATACGAATACCTAATATAATTGTACCGATCATTCATTTATCTAAGAAAATTAATGTTTTAATCTCTGAGGCAGCAGCTGGGATTATTTTTCTAAGTTGTTTTAAAGATTTAATTAAGAGAACTATTCTCAAGCATTATAGTCCATATTCCACAAATGCTTTCTACTGAGTAATATTTCATAAATACATGATGTCAGAAAACTGGTGTCTAGAGATAATTCTTTCCCATCAAACCCAATCTTCTTTTAAAGAAAGTTACCAATTTCTCTACATCTAGATAATTTTAACTGCTATAATTCCATAAACATAGAAATAATTCAAGCTTTAATTTTAGAATATTTGAAATTGAAACAACAAACTTCTTCAAAGTTAAGTTTGTTCTAAGTAATTATAGTTATTTTCTTCATATGACTAGTTTATGGTTTATTATTTCTATAAACATTAACTATAACAACTTGAAATAATCATATTCACTAGAAATTTCTCTTATTAAAATGCATAATCATAAAAATGCATAATCATTAATAGTAACATTGGGTATAATAAATTGGAAATAAAGCAAAACACATGAAGTAGAACTAATTCCTTCATCATTAATAATCTTATGCACATGACAGAAACAAGCTTTCAATCAATAGTGTTATAGATTACTATCTTTGCTAATTGTAAATATATGCATAAATCAACTATATAATCTATTTTTTGTTCAATGTGAGTATATGCATAAATCAACTATATAATCTATTTTTTGTTCAATGTGAGTATATGCATAAATTAACTATGTAATCTATTTCAGTGTAATACTTTAATAGCAGCAGTGAAACCACGTGAAACATCAGCTATTTTTTAACTAGAATAAAAGTTATGTAGAGAGGGAAATAAGTTCTATGCCTAAGGCACTTAAAAAGGAAAAAAAATAAGCCTCTCCTTCTAAAGGCAAGGGTGTTTAAAAATATGGCCAAATAGTCAATATTTGCATTTCCTGTTTTCCCTTCCTTAAGTGTTCTTCCCGCAGGTACCTGAATGACTCACTCCAGACCTTCCTTCAGAGTTTTGCTCAACTGTCATGTCTCAGTGAGAACTGCCATATCTACTCTACTTAAAATTCTAATTTTTCAAACTCCTTCCTCCTAACCCAACTCTGCACTCCCTAATCATATGTCCTATTTGAATTTTCTCCATTAGTATCTTTTACCACCTGATAAACTTGATTTGTTTATTTGTTTATATGCTATTTTCCTCCACTGGGAATATAAGTTACCTAAGGACAGGGAATTGTTATTTGTTTTACGCTCTGCTGTTTTCCTAGAACCTAAATAGTGACAGGCTCATGATAATCACTTGATAAATTGTTGAATCAGTAAGTAAATCAAAATTAGAGCAAATGAATAACTTATCAGTATTATAACAGTATATAAGTATAAAAATGAAGAAAATTCTGATTCTTCATTAAATTACATTTAAAGAAAAATATAAACAGAAAAGAAGCATATTCTCTTCTTACCTTTCTCTGCCCGCTTTACAATAAAATTTTATACCATCAGGTTTTATAAACACCTAATGCTCTCTTTCATTCATTTTTTAAGAATTTCTTTGTTAACCAAAATTTGTAATGATGGGCCCAGAGTCACTGCATCAGGTTTCATAGAGGTAATTGGCTATGAAGGTTAGAAGGGATATTTTTTGTACAGAGCAGGTTTCTCAACCCCAGCACTATTGACATGTTAGCCCAAATAGTTCCTTGTTACGGGGGCTGTCCTGTCCTGTGCCTTGTAGGATATTTACCAGCATCATATTGTCAAGTTGCTAGATAACAGTAGCAACCCCCTTTACCCTGCACAGTTAGTATTCTTTACAATGTCTTCAGACATTGCCAAATGTCTCCTGGTGAGCAAAATCTCCTGGAGCTGAGCATCACTGGAGGAATGGGAAGAACTCTGGCTTTGGAGATAGACAGACTTATGTTAGAGACCCAGTTTTGACAGTGATCAATTCAGTTTACAGAGGTAATACTACAGTCACATTATCTCCACAACATGGTTACTGTTTCTATTAGCACTAATGTGTATAAGTTATCCGGAACAAAGTAGATGCTCTGTAAATTAGAGTTATTAATATAAATAGTGCATCACAGTGGTTAAAAAATATATAATTAATTTACACATATAAAAATTTGGTTTTTTTTAAATAAACACATACAAATGATAAAAGTTGGAGCAGTCTATACAGGCTTTTTAAACATATTTGCAATTAAAATACATTTTCAAGGTAATGCAAATTAATATACAGTTTTACTTCTGCTATGAACTGAATTATGTCCACCTTCCCATTCCAAGTCACACGTTCAAGTCCTAAGGAGATGGGGCCTTTGGAAGGTAAGTGGTTTTAGATGAGGTCGTGAGGACGAGGCCCTCATGATGGGATTAGCAGAGAAACTAGAACGCTTGCTTTCCTTCTTTTGATGTGTAAGGACACATCAAGAAGACTACAAAGCAGGAAGAGATCCCTCACCAGGAACCAAATTCACCTGCACCTTGGCTTTGGACTTTCCAGCCTCCAGAGCTCTGAAAAAATACATTTTTGTTGTGTAATCTACCCAGTTTATTGTACTTTGTTATGGCAGCCCCGGCTGTCTAACACAACCTCATTTTTAATTTTTGCCTAATATTTCACTGTTACAGATATTCTATGATTCATTTGGCTAGTCCTTTATAATGAAGATGTAGATTTTACTTTTGCAATTACAAATACCACTGCAAAGGACAATGTTTGCATATATCTCAGTGCATATATAATTTAGTATATCTATAGGACAGATTCCTAGAAGAAACACAGGCTTTCAAATCTAAACACCATGGATTAAAAAGTTTGCTGCACTATTTATTAACTATATGTAACTGAGCAGTTAATTTAGGCTAGCTGAGCCTCAGCTGACATTTCTAGAATAAGCAATGCTAAGGGTACATTTCTTAGGGGATTGCTGCAAGAATTACAGGAGTATAGATTTGTAAATTAAATACTACAATTTAAAAAAAAATTAGATTAACAATTATTACTATTAAAAAGAATATTACTATTAAAGAGAATGTTGTTAGGCCTGGCTGTGAGACTACCTTTAAGAATCCAATACTCTCTATAAAGTTTTTTTTTGTTTTGGAACTCTTTTACTTTTGGTGTGAGTTTAAATTTTTGTTTTTTTTTTTTCTTCCATTAAGCTGTTTACTTTCTATGAAAACAGACACAATCCAATATATTCCTTCTTTCCTTGCATTTCTATATACATATGTACACGTAATATGTGCCAGAAATTATGGGTTATGTTTTATACATCTTTCCTCTTTTTCATTATCTCCCCATTTCAATTCAAATCCTAATATCTTAACTTTTTATTTTAATATGTTTCAATAAATACTTAAATTCTATAATATATTTATGGCCACAGTCATTTTACATAAACATTTGTCTACTTGTGCTGAAAATATATTTGGTCACAGTGGAGGGTGTTTGTGTGTGTGGTCATTATTTTATTTATTCATATATTTTACTATTATTATTTAAATTTACTAAATATAAAGTGCCTTGCTGTGTGTTATGAGTGAAACATATGAATAAAATGTGGTCGCAAATTATGGAGAAGTGAGACACGTCCGTACATGATTATTTTGGGAGACAAAAATACTCCACTGCATTAGGAAAACACGAATGTGTTCAGAGAAGAGAAAGATCTCCAATCACACTGGGGTAAGCAGACATAGTCTTGAAAAATGGATGATGTTTCACTCATTAGGGTAGCTGATGAACAGGGAATGCACTCAAGGAACAACAAGGCAAAGATAAATAAGTAGGGCATAATTACATAAAGAAGAAACAGTTTACCCGGATGTAGTGCACACGACTGAAGTAGGGATAGAGGGGAACAAAATGAGAGGAAGGGTTACAGGAGCAAGGCTCTTCTTTATGGTAAAATAGTACTTGACTTGAGTCACAATCCCAGAGCATTCATCTTATGGGACAGGGTTTTAACAAATCTTACTATTTTTTTTTGTCTATAATGTGGGATTAGTAATGCTAATAATGCTTTGGATTTTAACAAATCTTATTGATCCTAAGTTTCTTTGTCTATAAGATGGAACTAATAATGCTGTGATAACAAGATTTAGTAAATGAAAATGAAAGAAAACGAGCTTTTCTGAGTAACACTCATTTATTTCAGCCTCTGAAATTGGCTAAGTAGGTAATGCCACAGCAGGTCCTAATATACCATATTTTGAAAGTTTGGAGATTGGAGATACAGAGAATGAGAGGAAGGTAGGAGGCGACTGTTGTAGCTCGGACAAGAAGTTCCTAACCAGAAGGTGAAAGTAAAATAGACAACAACAACAGTAATAAGACAAGGGAAAAAACTGGTCCAGTTCCCTCTGAGCTTAAGGCAAATGCCTGGGAGAAACCATGGAACCGCTATAGAGAAAAGATAATCAGAAGAGGAGCTGCTTTAGAAGTGAGAATTCAGTTTCATTCTATTCAACAAGCAATTTTCCAGTGGTAGTCAATAGAGGGTTTCCGTTCTCTTGGGGTAAGTAAGGAAATCTGTAAGGTCATTTTTGGCTATCAAAATCACTAGGGACTATTGCTGATATTTAGTGAGGAAGGAGTCAAGGAGGATAAATATCTTATAAAACACTGAAAATAAAAATTGTCCTATTTCCTATGTGACCATTGAATACCGCAGTGGACATTTATATTGATGAAAAATCTTGTTTAAAGGTATCTGAACCCAGAATGTAACTCTATTTTACATCTAAAGACAAAGAAGTTTCTATATGGTTTTAAGAGATACTAAATATTCCATGAATATAATTCTTCTTTATATTGTCCAAAATGTTACCAAAAATTGTTCACCACTTCAGAAAAATCAAGCCATCAACATCAATTCCACTTGTTATTTTAGAGCTAAGAGCACAGCATACCTGCATCAGTCTACATTTTTAGCTATTTCACTTCTAGTGATGCTTTATATGAGAAAAAGCAGTTATTTCTTCAGATATAGTGTGCCCAAAGCATTTGTAAATTGAATTGATTTTTTTATTTTAAATTACTTTGCTGTTATTTCTCATTTTATTACAGTCAGGGAATTACATTTTATTTGTTATTTAAAAAAGGGAGGAATTGACCAGCGCCAATCCTATAAATTCAAGACTATTTAAAGAAACCCTCAAAGGTGCAATTTTCAACTAGTCACTTTTTTAGCAGAATGGAAAGAGAGGTACATATGTGAATTCTTAATCAAGTAGATTCAATCTAGTCAAGCTGTCCTTATGAAGGACCATCCCTGACTCTTACATTCATGAGTTTACAAACACCTTTGTCTCTCCTCTAGTTCTCTTCCCATTCTAGCCTTCATCCAGGGCCTTTTCAATCCTATATTCCTCATGAAGTCCCCTTCTGAAGACATTTGGAAGTCTTACTTAAATTTCTGTATAATGATTTGCATGGATCAGTTTTATATGTATCAATCTGTTTTCCCCATTCATCAGCATTTCTAACACCATGATATTAACTTACAACTCTCTTCTGTCCTTCATAATACTTAAGCACATAAGCCCTGACTAAATGTGGTCAGTATTGGTCCTATTGAAACTTGTTTTCCTTGTTTTTGAGATAGAGTCTCCCTCTGTCTCCCAGGCTGGAGTGCAGTAGCATGATCTCAGCTCACTGCAACCTCTGCCTCCCAGGTTCAAGCTCTCCTGCCTCAGACTCCTGAGTAGCTGGGACTACAGGCACATGCCTGCATCCCTGGCAATTTTTTATTTTTAGTAGAGACGGGGTTTCACTGTGTTAACCAGGATGGTCTCCATCTCCTAATCTTGTTATCCACCCGCCTTGGACTCCCAAAGTGCTGTAATTACAGGCGTGAGTCACTGTACCTGGCTGGAACATTTATTTTAGACAAAATAGAACGCAAAACCCATCACAGTAACCCCCAGTCCTCAAAACATT
This sequence comes from Colobus angolensis palliatus, assembly GCF_000951035.1. Lineage (NCBI taxonomy): Eukaryota > Metazoa > Chordata > Mammalia > Primates > Cercopithecidae > Colobus > Colobus angolensis. The sequence continues at coordinate 3,408,893 of NW_012114566.1, forward strand.
ACCATAAACACAGACCTGCACTGATTGCGGTATTAGGGGCATTTCTGTAACGTTTACAGGTTTCTGTAGATCATAGTTTACAAATTGTAGAAGTAAAGGACATTTCAGAATCTAATTGATTCAAATTACTTTCAGAAAAGAAAAATACAGAAATTGAAAGTTTGTTTTCTCTCATAAAGGAAATAAATAAACCCCTCTAAAGAAAGAAAGAAAGAAAGAAAGAAAGAAAGAAAGAAAGAAAGAAAAAGAAAGAAAGAAAGAAAGAAGAAAGAAAGAAAGACACGAGAAAAGCAATGGAGAGCCCAAGGCAGACAGAATGGGGTAAAAGAGAGAAGGAAAGGTAGGGAGGGAAGGAAGGGTCTTCTGAAAAGCAAAGTTTTTTTTTTTTTGAAACTTGAAGTTTCAGCTGCTTCTCACATTCAGGGAAAGAGAGAGATTTAATAAGGTTTGAAAAAAAAAGTCTGCACTTGACAACATGTAAAGCGGACTTGCATTGTAGGAAACAGAAGAGACTCCTTAAGGTGAATTATAAGAGGTAAGGAATCTTTAAATTATCAGACTCCCCACCTTGTTATAATAAGACAGCATATAGGCTCCTTTCAAACCAGATTTCAATGTAAATCTGCAGGTGCTCAGTTTGAGGATAACAAGATTAAATGCATCAATCCCAGAACCTGTCATTTGCCACCATTTATAATGTTCCATAGATTCCATGACAATTAGCCATAATAATTTATCTTAAGAGTAGAAAAAAGACTTTTAATGATTTCTGCATGCCAATTTTAGAAGGTTTTGTATTATATGTATTTTTTTAAATTTTTCTATCAAGCATATCATATTAAGTATATCTTAGACAATTCAAAAAAGGGTGCAAGTTGAGCACTTAGATATTTACTTTTAAAGTTCTAAAATTATTTATTATGCCAAGTAGTATTTTGCTGAGAAGAAATAAACATAAATTTTGAAAGCTTATCATTGATTATTATTGAGAATTCAGCTGAGAAAGCTTAAGAGTTAGTGTAGGTAAAAACTAATTTTTTTTTTTTTTTTTTTTTTGCCATTAGCGGTAACTCACATTTTTTTCAGTGAGAAGATAGGTTAAACAATTGTAAGCACTTTGTCATACAACATCTAGGGGAACCTTTGAAACCTTTAATCCCCAACAATATGAACACTGTATTCATTCTTGAACAAATGAACATGATATTCTCTGATATGCAGACGGTGTCTGGAAGTATTTTAATCCGACAGCCTTGACTTTCCCATGGGTAAACTACCCGTGTGTCTTGAATCTCCATAGTAGCTATTGTGATAACTTCGTTTGTGGGGTTAGCCCACAGAAAGTATGAACAAATGTCCTTAAGGGTTATGTTTGCTAAAGCCTTTCAAGGGCTCCCCAAAAGACAAATGACGAGCTTATTTGGTTAACATTGACTGAAAACAAATGTGTGCATAATCAAATCAACAGAGCCAATTTTTTCTCATTACTGGACTGTGACATGAGTCTGCAAATACACACAGAACATACCTTTTTTGATTGATCCTTATGGTAGCCAAAATTTAATCTATTTTTAATGTTTACTTATTAAGCCCATTCCTGGAAAATTGCCACTTGAAACAGGTCAATAGTATAATATATTAAATTGTGATAAATAGAAAACTTTAGCAGAGAGAGCTTAAATATTTATGGAAATCGTGTAATTAAAGGCTACTTTTTTTTTTTTTTTTTTTTGCCTTTACCTGTGAATCAAAGTTTCTTCTAGTTCATAGTGAGGTTAGCCAATCGCAAGTGATTCTAAGATTTGATGGTTGTTGGAGATAGCTACTTAGATATTTATAGGTAGCACAAACCTATTCTAAGACAAATTAAGCAGTTTTATGTTGTAAACTCCTACCAAATTCTTAACTAAAAGCTGAAATAGTTTTGCCTAACTTAAAAAACAGATTAAAATGAATTCTGATTAGCATAACTTCACAAATGAACTTTACTTTTGTTTGTAACTTTTACGTTGTTTTGTACTGCTTTAACCTATATAATCATTTATTTAAAACTATTTCCTATTTAGTTAAAACTAATAGTTTGATCACAACACATTAGTGATAAAAATCATATAAGGTTAAAACTTTACCTTTACTTTAATGGCAAAATCACAATTACTTTTGTGCCAACATACAGAGAAATAGATAAGGATATATACACACACACACACACACACACACACATATATATAATGGTTAGATAAGGATTATATATGTGCGTGTGTACGTATGTGTGTGCATATATATATGCATACATACATACATACACACACACATAAAATAGACTGAATATTTGTGTCCCTCAAAAATTCATATGTTGAAATCCTAATCCCCAGTTTGATGGAATTAAAGAGTGGGATCTTACAAAGGTAATTTATTCATGAGAGTAAAGACCTCATGAATGAAATCAGTGAACTTATAAAAGGATCCCCAGAGAGCTCTTTGTCTCTCTCTCTCTTTTCTGTCTCTCATTTGCTGCCATGAGAAGATACAAAAAGTAAGCAATCTATAATCTGGAAATGGGCCCTCACCAGAACCCAACCATATTGGCACCCTGATCTCAGACTTTCAGCCTCCGGAACTGTGAGAAATAAATGTCTGATGTTTTTAAAGCCCCTCAGCCTATGTTAATTTGCTATAGCAGCCCAAGGTAAGACATACAAATACATAAATAAAAAGATATATGTCTACACTTTGACACTTAAGTAGAATATGTCTTGATAATTTTGCAATCCTTACCTACAAATATCACGGTAAATGCAACTTCCAAAGATCATTTAGTACCATAAAACAACAACAACAAAAAGCATATACAGAATGAAATATAAATGAGAGCATCTGTGCATACAGAGTAGCAGAGAAAAATGAATAAATCGCTCATAGGTGTGGTAAATTCAAACTCATACCCCTTACAGGGCCCAGGGCTCAAACTCTTGATCTTGACAAATTACTACATGATTCATTGTAATAAACAATGTCAAGAGCATCTGTGATTAAATGATATGCTGACCATTAAATACACAAATGTCAGTGATTCTCTATTTAGACACACTGACTTCAGGTTTGCTTAAATATGATTCATACCCTCAGTTCTATTTTAAAGCTATGATCCATTTGCACCAGCTCTTTCATGCCCCACTAAAAAAGTACAAAATACAGATAAGCTACCATCCTTCTATTTCCTAAATTCCATCATAATTTTCAACAAGAAATAAGACTATTTTTGTGAGAATATTTGTTTCATATGTGTATTTTCTCTTATCTCCATGAATTTATTTTTTCCACTTTCTCTTCAGTGTAAATACAATATATGCAGTCTGCTCTCAAACTGCATATGCAGAAAGGGAAAAAAAATGTTAAATAAAATCCATAAATAACCCAGAAACCCTGATTTTAGTCAATAGTTTTAAAGTCCTGCTCCTCATAAAGACACTAAAAACTCAACAGTGACTTGATTAACTTGAGCTTGCCTCACTGTCTCCTGAAGGCATTAGTGACCAGAAAAATGTCAAAAGTTGTGAGAGAAAAGGTAAATTAAAAAAAAAAAATTCCCTATAACTGAATACTAGGTAATCAATAGTAAAATATTACATAACTGACTATATGCTATTTTATAGCACAAATAATTGAAAATCATGAAGGCATTAGTGACCAGAAAAATGTCAAAAGTTGTGAGAGAAAAGGTAAATTAAAAAAAAAAAAAATCCCTATAACTGAATACTAGGTAATCAATAGTAAAATATTACATAACTGACTATATGCTATTTTATAGCACAAATAATTGAAAATCATGTAGGAAACTGTTTTACAGTATTATTATTATTTCATAAAACAGAAGGTTTTTTTTTTTAATTTGTATTTATTTATTTAATTTTTTAGACAGAGTCTCACTGCATCTCCTAGGCTGGAGTGCAGTGGCACAATCTCAGCTCACTGCAACCTCTGCAGCCCGTGTTCAAGCGATTCTCCTGTCTCAGCCTCCTGAGTAGCTGGGATTACCGGCACCCGCCACTACACCTGGTTAATTTGGTTTTTTTTTTTTTTTTTTTGGTATTTTTAGTAGAGACAGAGTTTCACCATCTTGGCCAGGCTGGTCTTGAACTCTTGACCTCATGATCCACCTGCCTCAGCCTCCCAAAGTGCTGCGATTACAGGTGTAAGCCACCATGCCAGGACAAACAGAAGTAATTTTATAAAAGAAAATTCCATTAAAAAAATTTGCAAAATACTTAGAAAAAATATCTAAGAGAAAAGGTTGTAAATATAATTTTAGGGCAACTAGTTATTATTATATATTAGAAAGTAGAAGTTTTTGTATTTGCCAGCTCTGACAGTTAGGAAAACTGACAAGATCATCTTTAAAAATAAAGAAGATGGGAGGCCGAGGTGGGCAGATCACCTGAGGTCAGGAGTTCAAGACCAGCCTGGCCAGCATGGTGAAACCCCGTCTGTACTAAAAACACAAAAATTAACTGGGTGTGGTGGCGCATGCCTGTAATCCCAGCTACTGGGGAGGCTGAGGCACGAGAATCGTTTGAACCTGGGAGGTGGAGGTTGCAGTGAACCAAGATCATGCCACTGCACTCCAGTCTGGGCGACAGAGTGAGATTCCATCTCTAAAACAAAACAAAATAAAAATAAAAATAAAAATGGAGAAGAATTTGATGTGTAGAATTATAGGCTAGTCAGGTTTTATCTAGCAACTTGAAAGGTGTTAATAGTCCTCATTAAACAGTCATTGCACCCAAAGTGTAAATCACATCTGCCTCAGTGAGCCCCCTGGAGAACAGGAGAAGCACAGACAATGCTCTATTTGAGCCATGACAAACTTAAAAGATTTCTAACTTAGAAAATTAACCTTATCATCTGGGAAGATTTATGTTAATAAAATTATGTTTTATATTAAGAAATAATAATAATATAAAAACTGTAAAATCAACACAATGTTAAGCAGTTGTTAGTTCACACAGCATTCCTTCAATCTTCTCTCATTATCTCTTCAGATCTTTACTCAGAAGTCACTGTCTTGGCAAACTCTTGGCTACTCAGACTCAAATTTCACCCCATACACTTCCTTATCTATTTTCCCTGATCTACTATTTTTTCCCTTAACATTCAACTATCATACTATATGTTTTGATTTATCTGCTTTATGGTCTGTCTTCCATGCTACTATGCAAGCTGGGATTCTTGCCACCACGTATATCAGCAGTTGGCACATAGTGGGCACTGATAAATGCTTGCTGAAAGAATGAAAGAGTGAATGGCAATTGATATTTATTGCTGTTAGGGGTGAAAGTTCTACAACAAGTAGTTACATTGCCTTCTCGGGAGTTTAACTCAAGTAAGAGTCAGACTTGACATGTTCTTAATCTGTATTTACCTCAGGCAGAATACAAGCTCTGTTCAAACACCACCAGAAAATCTTCATAGAAAATCCCGTATCCTGTCCGCTACAAGGGAGGCCTATTCTCCTCTGTATATTATACCAGCTCTACCACGTGACTTTTTTTTTTTTTTCTACTGAAATCCCCTTTAGTGGTACAGTTGGGTGTTGGCTGCCTTAACTCCATCCTTTTCTCTCAGCAACTCAATGTCACCAATGTAAATGATGACCAAACCCGAGGTGACACCTGGTGCCCTCTGCGCTGAAGCAACAACAGAAGGTTATTGTAGGGATTGTTGTTGTTGCTTTTTTGTAGAATGCTTGGCTTTTATAGTGCTAGCCTTCATAGCTAGCCTATAGAGTATGTTAGTCTGCATGGTATTTTTTCTAAAATTTTTTTTTTTAAAAAGATTACTTGCTAATAATTAAAAATTGTGAGATTTCAAATAAACATCTGTATTTCTTCCTTCTCCTCAAAAATAAAAGATATGGTGCAAATGGTTAATATTTCTTATGACAAAAATAAGTGGAGCTGAGAGTGGGACATTCATTTTTCCCACTCCATCATAAATCCTGCCACTCCCAAGCTAGTTGAGATATTGCAGGCCTAGACTCAGATTCTACTTAACATTTATGTTGGAGCTGTTTGGTTTTATCACCCCTGACATACTTTACTCATTCATGACCTGCCTAACTCTACTAAATTTGGAAGTTCTAAGTCTATTCGTAAATAAATGACTAGGTAAACATATGAATTAGTATCTATAGCAGTGCAAAAAGTGACTACAAAACTTAGCACCATAAAACATTCATTGTCTCCCATGGTTTCTGTGGGTCTAGAATCTGGGAGCAGCCATGTGGGTGGTTCTGGTTTGGAGTCTCCCTTGAGGTTACTTTACAGCTGTTGGCTTGTGCTAAAATCTTGACTGAGGCTAGAGGTTCAGCTTTCAAGATGACTTGTTTACATGGCTGCTGGCTGGAGATCTGCCTTTCTTCCAACATGTACTTCTCCATTGGACTGTTTGAGTGTCCTCATAACACGTCAGCTGGCTTTGCCCAAGGACAGCGATCCAAGAGAGGGCAAAGAAGCTCATGTTTTTTATGACTTTGTCCCCAAAGCCACATATCATCACTTCTGCCTTATACTCCCCACTAAAAATGAGACACTACCCACGCTTAAAGGAACGAAAGCTAAGTTCTACTTATTAAAAGGAGAAATAGTAAAGTGTTTATGAAACATATCTTGGTTTAGAGGTCTTGACTGAGTCATCAAATAATTGCTTTATTTTGATCTGGGTACTATTCTAAGTAAAACTAAGAGCCTCAAGTGGTTCCAATTTATAATCCTTGAGGTTTAAAAACTTGCGCAAAGTATTCAAAGAGATTTTTTAAATTTGGCTTTAGGATAAACTACTTGTAAATTTCAGTGAAAGACAAACTTTCAGTTACTTATCGTTCAGTACCTATGTAGCCTCTTTGGGGAACCATCATACACGTGTATATACTAATCACTTCATAGCACAATGACTTGTTTTCTTGATGTGTAATTTCAGGATCACTGTAGACAAATTTCTTTTTAAACATGTGTAACTGCAGTCTTCAGTAATCCCCTGGATATTGGTGAGGTTCCCGTGTTTTACTTTTTCATTGCCTTTATTATATGACTGTAGTATTCAGCCTGAGCAGCAAGCAGGTCATCACATTTTTCTTTTTTTCTTCTCAAAGAGAAAGGGTGGAGGTTTTGAAAGAAGGAGAAGTCTGAGGAGAAGAGAAAGTTTAAAACCAAGCCAGAAAATGTTATAGAGATTCCTCCCCTGATTCTCTTTGGCTATGGACTTTAAATTTTAAATTCTCAGACTGCTAAGTATATTTTGATATGTCCAGTTAACATATTGCCAGTAGAGGCATTAGGAAGTTTTTTGTTTGTTTTGAAGCTGAGTCTCACACTGTCACCCAGGCTGGAGTGCAATGGTGCGATCTCAGCTCACTGCAACCTCCACCTCCCGGGTTCAAGTGATTCTCCTGCCTCAGTCTCCCAAGTAGCTGGGATTACAGGCACCCGCCACCACACCTAGTTAATTTTTTTGTATTTTGAGTAGAGACGGGGTTTCACTATGTTGACCAGGCTGGTCTCGAACTTCTGACCTCATGATCTGCCTGCCCCAGCCTCCCAAAGTGCTGGGATTACAGGCGTGAGCCACTGTGCCTGGCCAAGAGGTTTTGTTTGTTTGTTTGTTTGTTTTAAATATTTATTCTTTATGTTTCAGGGCTACTCAAATTATGGTGGCAAAAAGGGGTATACTTACACAGCAGCCTACTTGTTAAGAGAATTTTAATTTCTGCAAGGTGGGGTTCCTCTGCAAAATTGATGTCATATCAGATTCACAGGGTTGACACAATATGGGCATTATAATCTCACTCAAACTTTCTCCTTCTTTCATTTATCAGTTGACAAACCTAACAGACTTTATTTTTTGCTAAGATAGAGACCTGTTCCATTTTTTGATACTATATTTACAGCATTGAGCTCTGTAGGTTTAGTCTTCATTTCCTACTCAGAACATGGGCAGCAGAAATATTAGCAGAAATAAATCTTTATAAAGCCTTAAATATTCCTACGAGGCAACAATTTTATTATACTTTGTTCCCTTAAAAGTCATTGACTTTCCTTGAAATGTTATGCAAGATTTTTAACACCTTTCCTCTAATTTATTGAGTTCATTGTTTATGCTATTTGCTAGTTTGGGTTTCATAAAGTACACTGGAAATAAGTTTTTGAAAACATAACGTGGGTGATGATTTAGAGACTGTTGCAGATTACTCAACTACTTTCAGAATTTAAACTCTGCTTATTTTTATTTAAAATATGTACAAAGACTCATAAGACAAAATATTAGTGTTCATTTTCCAATACTGAGTGATATATTGTTTTAAAAAGTCATCTTATAGACACTATAAAACAATTGTCAATACATTCCTACTGTAAAATAGCCTATTTATCAAGTACAACCCTTTTGTTTTATATATAACTTCTGGATATATACAAACAAAAGAATGTCAATATAATGCTATATAAATAGCACAGAAATTGCCCAGAGACTCAAAAGAAAATTGGAGACTTAAATACAAGATGATTTTTAAGTATCTTGTAAAGTACTTAAAGTGAAAGGTATAGCAGAAGGACAGAAGTTTAAGGATAAGCTTAAGCAAATGAAAACCACGAAGCATCTGATGAAGCATTCTATCACATATCTGGAAATGCCCAACTAGGGAAACGTAGAGAGTGCTTTAAGGGCCAAATTCACAGGCATCAGATGACAGCTTTGACATTTCCATAGAATTCTACTTTTCAAAAATACATTCATTTAGAACTTCAGGTGATTCTCACAACTTTGTAATATAGGCAGATAGTTTCATGTCTATATTTCCCTATAATAAAAATTGAAATAGAGATCATCTTAATACTTAAGGTTTTTTAAAACAATCTCCTTTTTTCCTTCCTTCATGAGAGAGGAAGACTCATTCTTAAATAATAATTTGCAATATTTAAACCTTATTCACCTTCACCTAGATATTTTTAATTTAATTGAAAATCAAAGATAAAAACATATTTTTGTCTAGAAAATGGATTCCCAAATCTGTCTCAATTAACCACTGTTTATTAACATATACTCATGAACATTAGCAAAAATATATATATAATAAAACAAAAGCAACAAAAATACCCTCACAAACCTGAAAAACTAAATGCTCTCAAATGGCTAAAAGATTTAGAATATAGAATTAAAAGGCATAAATTTTTACCTATACAAATAAATATAAAAATATATTCAAGTGGGATTTTCATAAATTATATGTTTTTAAAAGTTATTCTGACTATATCACAATATTCAGAATTATACATATTAAATAATTTTCTGATTATCATCCTGTAACCAAATGCAATTACTGAAATTCTATGTAGATTATCCAGTCCTCACACCCTTCACCTACTACGAACTTCAGCTTAGAGTCAGCCATTCACTAAATCAAAACTCAGCCATCCTCACCAAAGAGTTCTTCTTTATGCTATCCACTCAACATCTTTTGAAAAATTCAAACTATCTTCTTAAACTGAAACTTACATTTCAAAAATGAGCTTCTAATATCAACATAGTAGAGGTTAATTATTTGCTCCATGGAAGCCACACCTCCCTTTTAGTTTCCTAATCATTTTACTTACCTGGCACCTTTTATTCCCCAGAAGATCGAATTCAAAGGAATAGAAATAAGACTCAAATAAGTAAATTTTTTACTCACTCTGAAACACTGAAAAGAATTATTCAATGGGAAATTATTTCAATCATTGGTCAAATGGACCCTGTTGTCTTATCTTTTGAATTATATCTATAGATCAAGCTATTCTTTATTAAATGGAGATAAGCCAGGTTTGACTTTATCATGACAAATGCACAAGGCCCGTACCCTTTAGAGGACTGTAGTAGAACACAGAAAATAACAATTATAAAATAATATGTCATAGTACACCAGGAATCAGTAACAGCAAAGTTAGTATTGCTAATGCTAAGTTTCTGATCTGGATAGTCTTATAAGTCTGTTTGCTAAAGAGGAAAAGAAGGAAGAGACGAAAACCTCACAGAAGTGTGCAATTTGAATGTAGTTCTGGTGTTAATGGAGCAATAACTTTCCTAAGCTTTTAACAGGTCGTAATAAATCAGCCCTCATTCAATACGAAGCAACCAAGCTATAGAATCATTTCACTTACCCATGATGGTTAGGGCTGTAGCCTTTGTTAATTCTTCTTTCATTGACTCGATTACTTCTAAATTACCACCATCCAGGTTGCATCTATTTATGGTTCCATTCCCCGAACTGATCCAATAAAGCTTGTTTTCCACATAGTCTATCGATAGACCTGTAATTAAATTTTACAACTTAAACATAATGATAGACGCTTAAATTATAATATTCACCTAGCACCACTGGATTTGAGGGCAAAGAATAAGTTGAAAGCTCAGATTTTTGTCTTTACAAATAAGATCTGGCTAATGGGGAAATATACATATGTTGTTTCCATTTTTTTTTTATTGTTGTTGTTGTTTATTTTTTAGAGACAGGGTGTCACCCCATCATTTAGACTGGAGTGTAGTGATGCAATCATAACTCACTGCAGCCTCAGACTCCTCGGATCAAGCAATCCTCCCGTCTCAGCCTCCTGCATAGATAGGACTACAAATGCGCACCACTAGGCCTAGCTAATTTTTATTTTTCATTTTTTTTTTTTTAATAACGGGGGCTCACTATTTTGCTCAGGCTCATCTTGAACTCCTGGGCTCAAGGAATCCTATCACCTTGGTCTCCCAAAGTGCTGGGATTACAGGCATGAGCCATGGCACCCAGCCAACATAAACAGTTTTAACTGACAGAGAAACATTACACTTTTATAGGCACTTAACAGTTATCTCTGTGGATTACTGACCTAATCTTGTTCCTCTGAGAGAAATGACAGTTCAATTTTACAGATACAAAAAATAGTACCTAGAGTAGATAAGAAATCTGTGTTCATAGCTAGTTAGTGGACATTCCAGATATTTTTAGAAAGTTTCTGTTTCCAAATTGAGTGCCTGCCCTCTTCATTATGCCACTTTGCCTCGGAAAGTTTTAATGTGTAATGACTCATTTGGGATACTAATTTAACTGATGAAATTTATAATTACTCATCTATTTTCCATAAAATTTACTTAGGCAGTTACAGATTTAAATTGGTGATTTCATCCCTCTTCAAGTAAATCCAAAAATGGAAGATTTTCAGCAAATAGTAATTTTACCAAAGCACAGAATTAAATTGCGCTCATTTGGAGGCTGATACGGGGGAGATAAACCATTCAGCAAGTGAGTGAATCAAGTCAATGGCTTAAGACGCTAATCTTGACATGGCACAATGTGTCACTGGAGGTAAGGCTGGGCTTTATTGTATTTTATGGGCAACTTCACATATTATAGTGGTGGCCATCATTTTCAGAGGTCTCAGGATAGGTACTTTTTGTTTGCTAAAGGTCCTTGGCACACATCTACTTAACTGCTGGCATGCTCAGCAGCATCAGTATCCACATTTTAACAATAACTCTGTGGAACCATGTTGGCCTTCTGTGATCCATAATTACTCATGGAAAAGTGCATGTGGGCATATACTCAGGCAGACAATGCAACCAACTGTTCCTGGGCTCTCTCTCAGAGAATAAAGTGGACAAATCGCAAATAATTCCTTCCCTTAAAAAAAAAATGAAAGGAAGGAAGGGCAGATGATTGAAAAGACACACAGATTCAAGTGCATTGAGAGAAGGTGAAACATAGCCTAAAAATAATTCTCAATTACAGGGATTCCCAGGACAAAGAATGTGAATCATTATAGGCATTTAACAGTTATCTCTATGGATTAGACCCTCTTCTTTTTTTTTCCTGAGAGTTGGGATCTCACTCTGTTGCCCAGGCTAGAATGCAGTGGCACAATCATAGCTCACTGCAGTTTCAAAATCCTGGGCTCAAGTGATCCTACCACCTCAACCTCCTGAGCCACTGGAATCATGGGTGTGAGTCACCTTGCCTAGTTCTTTTACTTTTTCTTTTAATATGTGTATGATTCTATTTCTGGAAAGACCAAGGTAAAGCTAGTTTATGCTCAGAGTCAGGACGTGTGGAATGTGAGGTAATGATTGGCCATGGGGCTACTGTGTTTCTAATTAAATTCTGTTTCTTGATCTGGGCGCTGGTTATATAGGCAAATTCATTTAATCAACATTCATCAAGCCATATATTTAGGATGGTTTACTTTTCCATATGTATGTGATTCTACCATATACAGTTTATGTTTAAAATGTGGGAGGAAGCTAGGGAGTATATAGGAAGTGTAAACAAAATAAATAAAACCTCCTAAATCAATTCAATACACAATGCCAAGGAACTTAAGTGGGGGCTTCACAGAGGAAAGAATTTTGTCTCCCTCTCTTTTTTTTTTGGATCTGAGTTCACCCAGAGTCTATTATTCAATGTCTTTGCTTCTGGACTGTGACTAGAGGAAGCAGATTTTGTCATGGTCAGCTTATTATATTTGCTGTCTATCATGATGACTAGAATAGAGAAGAAAATTAATAAACACCAAATAAATGGACAGACAATTTAGTTAATTCCATTATGAAACTATAGCTTGTTTTCAAAGAGTTCTGCCTAGGAAAGTTTAGTTATCTTCCCAACTGAATTTTTTTTTTTTTTTTTTTTTTTTTTCAGATGGAGTCTCGCTCTGTTGCCAGGCTAGAGTGCAGTGGCACAATCTCGGCTCACTGCGACTTCTGCCTCCTGTGTTCAAGTCATTCTCCTGCCTCAGCCTCCCAAGTAGCTGGGATTATAGGCATGTGCCACCATGCCCAGCTAAATTTTGTATTTTAGTAGAGATGGGGTTTCACCATGTTGGCCAGGATGATCTCGATTTCTTGACCTCCTGATCTGCCCACCTTGGACCCCCAAAGTGCTGGGATTACAGGTGTGAGCCACCGCACCTGGCCCCAACTGAATTTTTTAATGTACTACTTATACGCAGATACTGTTACAAGTACAGAAGAAGAGCAATGATTCAACAGCTCTACTTAGTATGGCTTAAATATTTAAATTAATTTTAACCTTGAATAGCATCAAATTAATAGTTGTAAGGTTCACAAAAATGATATTTAAAGTTTCTCTATTAATCTCTCTCTATATATATGCATGTGATGCATATCACATAACTCCTTCCATATATCTTCTTTCCTGTTAAATATATTAGCTTAACCCTTAAATGTTCTTGGGTGGATGTATTCTCAGGTTCATAAAATAGAATTACGATGCTTTACATTATTATTATTAATTTTAAAAACTCGTGACATTTGCTTTATATTCATAGTATAGATATATATAGAAGTATAATACATATCTCTGAAGTTTATTAATGCAAATGTTTTTGCATCATAAGATTTTTCATTTTGTTATTATCATTCACTTAAGTCCTAACAACACTAAATGATTAATTGGTATATATAGTATTGGAGTAATTTCTGAATCAGTTCTCTGTTCTGCTAATATTTTAAAAAATGGATCACTAGGCAGTGAACAAAATTGTTTAATGCAATTAAAAGTACTCAGTGATGTTAGAATGCTAAATCAATACCCATGAGAAAACAGGTCAAACGTGAGCATATTTATAAAACTGTACTGGAACCTATGCAAAGAAATATAATTATGTCTGTACTAAAGGATCCTCAGAATGTGTGACTGAAATTTGAAAATCTTCAAAAGGGCCACAGAATCTGTCTGTAGAACGTATCATTTGTAATGCAGTCCTGTTTTTATGAGACATATTTAACTAATTTTTGAAGTATCTGAATCTGGCTATCGAATGAGGAAATCTAGATAGAATAACATAATAAGTAGTTATTTAAAAAGTCACCATTTAAATCGAGAAAAAATTTTAGGAAATGAAAAATTTATCTTTTTTACCTATCTTTTCTATTTTTATGAAAATACAGTTAACCCTTATGCTTTAATTCCAACATTCCTTATTATCAGTCCCAAATTTTCCTTTATATATTATTTTATTTGAACATTTTAATTTAACTAGGCCAGCTTAATTTTTATGGAGACAATGAAAATTGCAAAAATTATGTAATTTCTCTCATAATAGAAATATTCTACATATTAATATAAGAAA
>NW_012114566.1:3429442-3433896 GCF_000951035.1 Colobus angolensis palliatus
AGTTGGAGACTGGAGCTGTTCCTATTCGGCCATCTTGCTCCGCCCCCGGAAAGTTATTTTAAAATATTGATCCTACAGCCCCAGTCCACAAAATTTCAGTTTAATTGTTTTGGGCTGGTCCTGGGCCTCAGTATTTTTAAAACATTTCTCCAGGTAATTTTGTGACACACAATTTTTAAAAACATATTTTAAACACTGCATATTTTTATAAGCTTTCAAATGTAATATTTTAGTAAATTCAACTGGGCCGTTTAAATTTTGCTGGAAAGAGTATTACAATGGTGAAACCTTTGGAGACAGGGAAATGGTAGAGATGTAGATATGGGAAATAGATACACCATGAATATTAAAATGTAGAGGATTAACTTCTAGGCCTCTACACAGCTATAATAAATATAATCAAAATCTTCTAAATATTCTTTTTCTGGCACTAACTTCAGACAGTAGAAAACAACTCCTACTTCTGGGACTGTGAAAGTTTTAGAAACTAGTCATTGAAAACACACAAAACATAGAGAAACACCAATAAGTTACATCACATGCTATACCTGTAGAAGAATTATAATATTGGAAATATCCGAAAATGAACATTTTTTCAGACTGCATCAGAAATGACATGACTATTCTGATTCCTGCAGCAGAACTGTTTTGGAAACATTAAAACTTTAGCTCTGTTGGAGGCTAGTTATCACATGGGGAAGTATTCACTGTTAGGTTATCTTAAGAAATGCTTTATCCATCCTGAGAATATTTGGATTTTGCTGGGTAAAGAATGGGTGTGCTAGCTGGGCTCTGTGGCTCATGCCTGTAATCCCAGCACTTTGGGAGGCCAAGATGGGTGGATTACGTTCAGTTGAGAGTTCGAGACCAGCCTGGCCAAAATGGCAAAACTCCAACTCTACTAAAAACACAAAAAAATTATCCAGGTATGGTGGCACACGCCTGTAGTTCTAGCTACTCGGGAGGCTGAGGTAGGATAATCGCTTGAACCCAGGAGGTGGAGGTTGTAGTGAGCTGAAATCATGCCACTGCACTCCAGCCTGGGCAACAGAAAGAGACTCTGTCTCAAAAAAAAAAAAAAAAAAAACAAAATGTGCTGAGGAAACCCAAGCACTTTGTCTGTTCCATTCCTGGCTTCTCTGTGAAGTGAACACAAATCAAGATGCTAGCCTTCAGTTATCTTGTCTAAGTATTTCTGGCAGCCTTGCCCTGGCTACTGCACCATTGTGAGGTGGTAATGATAAGAATAACACCTCATACAATTGTGTCTGACACATGGAAAGCATAAAGTAAATGTTAGCTATATTTATGAGTGGTATAAATGTTTATACTGCCATTTCAAACGAAGGCTCTATTCTAAAGCCTGCAACCATCTCTCTGGTAACCCCGTAACTGATAATTTGGAGATAATCTCATTATTAAAAATGTTGAGGTTATGTACTTCATTCATAATCACAATATTCTCTCAATTATAAAACAAGCACATCAAAATTAGAAACTTTTGTTCTGTGAAAAGGAATAAAAGACATGATTTAGTCTGGGAGTAAATATTTGCAATCCATGCATCAAACAAAAGGTAAGTATCAACAAAAGAACTTTCAAAACCCAATAGTTAAAAAAATTGCAATTCAAAATGGGCAAAAGACATGGAGGGTGATGACTAGAACAGAGAAGAAAATTACACAGAACAGAGAACAGAGAACACAGAAGAAATATTTTGCAGAATAATATATACAAATGGCAAATAAACATATAAAAAGATGTTCAATATCATAGGAAAATGCAAATTAAAATGAAAACTATTACAGACAACCTAAAGTCTAGAAGAAATAAAAGTGTTTTTAAATGACAATACACTATATATCTATCAGAATAGCTAAAATAAAAAGCAGTGAGAACACTAAATGCTTACAAGGATACAGAGAACTGGATCACTGACACACATTGCTAGTGGGAATATAAAATGATAAAGCCACTCTAGGAAACAATTTGACAGTTTCTTATAAAACTGAGAACACTGATGCAATACGACCCAGTATTGCATTCCTGGGAATTTATCTCAGAGAAATAAAAACTAATGTTCACACAAAAATGTGTATATAAACCTTTAAACTATTATTATTTTTTTTCAAGACCGAGTCTCACTCTGCCGCCCAGGCTGAAGTGCAGTGGCATGATCTCGGCTCACTGCGACCTCTGCCTCCCGGTCTCAAGCGCTTCAGCCTCCCATACCGCCCTGCTAATTTTTTGTATTAAACATTTTTTATAGAGACAGGTTTTGCCACGTTGCTCAGGCTGGTCTTCAACTTCTGGTCTGAAGTGATTCTGCCCGGCTCAGCCTCCCAAAGTGCTAGAATTACAGGCATCAGCCACCATGCCTGGCCTACATTATTTTTTTTTTAATTATTCAATAAAAGCACATTATTTTAAAAGAACATTATTCAATAATTAATCAAGTATACTACCTTTATCTTACCCCGATCTAAATCCTTCCTGGAAATTACCCTTCTCATTTCACCCTGTCAGTTACAGAGTTAAGGTAGTCAACTGATCCCTTACTACTTATCCTATTCAGGGTAAGATTTCAACATTTCCTCCATCCTTCCTAACATAACTCATTTTACCTCGGACAGTTTATCCATATTCCAAGCCCTTATGAGTAGCAAAATTTATGTGCCTTGTGAAAATAACACACACAAAAATAGAGGAAAAACCAGAATCAACGAAATTATTTTTAAGTGTTTTCTTTTAAAAGCATTTTAAAAGTTTTAATACCTATATTTTTATAACTTTCCAAAACTATATTTTATAGCTTGATAAGTAAAATAGAACACAATATTTTTAAAGCACTGGATTGTGTCACTGAAATATTTTTAAACTGTAGTTCCTGACAACATAATGCTAAATATTTCCTTATGTTAGATTTGCTACGCGTATAGAAAAATTCAGTTTTGTATACATATCATCCTCTTTTATGCCTTTTATGCCTGCTTTTCCTTTCTGCTAAGAATAAGGAAAGTCCCTCCTCTTTCTGTCGTTTCTTAAAAAAAAAAAAAAAAGTTACTTTTTTCAAGATCCCATAGAAATTTCAAAATATCATCAATTTGGTTACAATTATTTTTTTTCTAAATTTCTTCCTCACAACATATTAGTTATTTTCAGTGTCTACTTATCTAATCTGTATGATGAACATAGCACTCATGAAAAATATTGAGTGTTTTTGTTTTGTTTAACTCAACTAAAAATCTCATTCAAACGGCTTTTAATTATCTGTGATGTTTTTCCTTTACTAAACTATGTCTTCCCTGAGGATGGTACCAGGTTTTATTTTTAGGGTCTAGTACCTAGTGTACACTTCATAATCTTTTTAAAAAATTACCTCCCGGTCGGGCACAGTGGCTCACACCTGTAATCCCAGCACTTTGGGAGGCCGAGGCGGGTGGATCACAAGGTCACGAGATCGAGACCATCCTGGCTAACACGGTGAAACCCCATCTCTACTAAATATACAAAAAAATTAGCTGGGTGAGGTGGCGGGCACCTGTAGTCCCAGCTACTCGGGAGGCTGAGGCAGGAGAATGGTATGAACCCGTGAGGTGGAGCTTGCAGTGAGCCCAGATCACGCCACTGCACTCCAGCCTGGGAGACAGAGCGAGACTCCGTCTCAAAAAAAAAAAAAAAAAAAAATTACCTCCCCCGCACCCCCAACTTAAAAACATTTGAATTAAATGAGTAAATGAATAATCAGATGGAAGTATGATATATTTAAATTATTTGTGTGCTAGCATGCGTAATTATAATATTAGTTTGTCAACTCCTCTGGCCTTTTTTGTAACCTATTTGTAACATTTCTTTTGAGATGTGCAGTCTTACATGGAATGTGCTTCCTACATAATAATAGTGATTGTGCTCAGTAATAAGTATATATCAATAACAGTAATACATTATATTGAACAAGGAAACATATCCAGGACTTCTTTTTAAACTTTACTTCTAAAAACTGAGGTTCCTTACATTATTTGATGTGGCAAAAAAGTGCTTAAGAATGTTATCTACGAATATAATTCACAATCTACTTCATACAGTGTATGAGTTGGAATGAAGTAATAGAAAATGCCTGGTAGGTTTCAAGAAGATGTACTTCAAATTTAAGTAAGCAAATGACTTTCAATTGGGATTACATTGAAAATAAAGGGGAGGCCGGGAGTGGTGGCTCAAGCCTGTAATCCTAGCACTTTGGGAGGCTGAGGCGGGTGGATCATGAGGTCAGGACTTCAAGACCAGCCTGGTCAATATGGTGAAACTCCATTTCTACTAAAAATACAAAATTAGCCACTTGGGAGGCTGAGGCAGGAGAATTACTTGAATCCGGGAGGCAGAGGTTGCAGTGAGCCAAGTCGTGCTATTGCACTCTAGCCTGGGAGACAGACTGAGAATCCATTTCATAAAATAAA
>NW_012114566.1:3438737-3439593 GCF_000951035.1 Colobus angolensis palliatus
TATACAAGGTTCCTAAGAATAGCCATGAAGGTTAATGTTGATTGACAAGCCCAACCCAAGTTCCTTTACATGAGGCGCAAGGGACAAAATTCATAATATAAGGGCATTTTAAACATAGAAATCACTGTAACTAGTAAACAAAAATCCTCTGATATGTGAACTGCTCTAAGCATTTAATATATCCAAGACTGAGCAATAAATCTTAATTGAGAATATTTAGCTCAACAATGGATAACTGGAACGCTGATGTTGATTTGTATTTAACAGAAACAAAGTTTCCTAAATTGCCTGAAGGCTGCAATTACTCAGTCTTTAGTGACACACACTCATAAAATGCCAAGTTGAGTGTTTTCATATGATTATGATGCACTTCTATTTTAAGTATGTAACACGTGGATTTAACAGCAAACAAGCAAGGGAAGTCAGTGAATTACAATATAAAAACAATTACTCAAACTAGAAAGTCTAGTGTATCAGTGGCATTGCCATTTCAAAGCAATTAAAGATTCAGAAATAATTATTTGTGAGGCACAACTGGCTAAGAGGTGAAATTGGTTCTTGCATATTCCTGGCTGCTTAGAAAAGTCAAATGCTGTATCCTAACTGGGTCCACATTTCTTAGGAGTAAGCTAGTTCTGAGTTGTTCCCTTTCCCACATTCCATGCTTGAAAAGTATCAGCTTTATTCCCTGATCTTTGCTGAGGTCAAGTAATTGCTATATGCAATCAGCTCCTCTGGGCACAGCATAATGGTTAAGATTTAATATGGTTGGGGCGGAGCAAGATGGCCGAATAGGAACAGCTGCAGTCTCCAACTCCCAGCGCGAAGGACACAGAAGACCAGTGATTTCTGCATT
>NW_012114566.1:3443738-3445117 GCF_000951035.1 Colobus angolensis palliatus
AAAAAAAAAAAAAAAAATGGCTGACATATTGCAAGTGCTTAAAAAGTAGTCACTATAATTTTATCTTATTTTTGTTGCCGGAGTGATCATGGTTCTACCATATGAAAGATCTCGGTAAGTGCCTGCACACACAAAGGAGTGGCCTGATGATGAGAATACAGGTACTATAAAGGGTATTAGGTAATAATTGCTATGAGCTGATTCATGCTTCTCCACTTTTACAAGGCAGAATGTAGTGTTTTCTCCTCACATTCTGGAAAAAAAATTAAAATGTATAATCTGACAACAATATGCATGAGAAGAAATTCAATTGAACAGTGGCTCTTCTTGTTTAATTTTCTTCACTGAACTTTAAGGAATACTGTAGGCAGTTTGAGCCAGAGCTCACACAGACTCATCATTAAATAATAATTACAATAATTGCTTGCAATAAGTAAATGAAATTACAATGAGTAAATAATGCAGTGATTAATGCCCTTATGTATTTGAGCATTTCACGGTGTGATGATCATGTACGCCAGCCACAACAGGTTTGTATTTATTTTTTCAAACATTCATATATCCATTCACAGTACTGTAAAATTCCATTTTAGAAATCACTCAGTGGAATAGTTCTGAAGGAATCTTTTAAAGTGGTATTACCATGACATGGACTCCTTAGAATATTTCAAATATCCTATGTCAAGTGTTTCCTTGTGAAACAACTTTGATTCTATATTAAATAGTAGTTCAAGTTTATATATAAAACACAGAAATATTTTATCCAATTATTTGCATAGCAGTGTTAAATTATTCAGAAAGACAGAAAAAATAATAAAATATTATCCTTAGCAAACTACTACAGGAACAGAAAACCAAATAACACATGTTTTCACTTATAAGTGAAAGCTGAATGATGCGAACTCATGAGCACAAAGAAGGGAACAACAGACACTGGGGTCTACTTTGACGGCGGAAGGTGGGAGGAGGGAGGGAGAGGAGCAGAAAAAAAGAGCTACTGAGTACTAGGTTTCATACTTGGGTGATGAAATAATCTGAACAACAAACCCCAATGACACAAGTTTATCTATATAATAAACCTTCACATGTACCTCCAAAACTAAGACAAAAGTTTTAAAAAATAGCAAAATGAGGCCGGGCGTGGTGACTCAAGCCTGTAATCCCAGCACTTTAGGAGGCCCCAGACGGGCGGATCACAAGGTCAGGAGATCGAGACCATCGTGGCTAACATGGTGAAACCCCGTTTCTACTAAAAAATACAAAAAACTAGCCAGGCGAGGTGGCAAGGGCCTGTATTCCCAGCTACTCGGGAGGCTGAGGCAGGAGAATGGCGTAAACCCAGGAGGCGGAGCTTGCAGTGAGCTGAGATCCGGCCACTG
>NW_012114566.1:3445782-3447551 GCF_000951035.1 Colobus angolensis palliatus
AAAAAAAGGAAACACAATAATCTGAAATTCTTTAGTATTTTCTCTTAATTAGTAAGAAATATAAGCTATTAAATGTATTTTAAGAAAATGGTTGAGGCATGTACAGTGAAAATACTCTAACTTTAAAAAAAAACTTACTATGCACTGTACTTTTAATCTGGTTTAATCTATAGCCTTTTGGGATAGATCAAAAATTACAAGTAATAGGTTTGAAATAAATGAGGGATTACTGTAAAAATTTTTTGATTTCATCTTTATTCCCTGTGCTAACAAGATTCATCAATGAGTAGATAACAGGGCTATATATTTTTTTTTTTTGCCTGTTCTTTAATTTTATGAGAAATCTGTCATTGAGGTGCTAATGAGAGTCCAATGGCCACAGGGTTAGAGAGGGGAAGCTAGAGAAACAGCAAGAGGACTAAGTGGTGAAGAAAATTTAGAAGTATAACATTTCCAACTTTTTCTTCCTAGCTAGTCAGGTACTTACATAGCAACCCAGGTACTTATACATAATATTTGTATATCATATTTTGAGAAAATATTGGTATAAATGTAAATCTGAGAGCACTTTAATATTTTTTTACTCCTTGGATACGTCAAATGAAATGCAACATGAATTCATACCCAGGTCACCAAGTATGCACTTTCAGTGGAAATATTCTTTCTGAATATCACACATTCACAAATTAATCTTACTCAACTGAGACATATCAATAGATCTTAGATTTAGTCAATCCTGTAGAGACTCTTGCTATAGGATAGCAAACAGTATTCACTTCATTCAACAAATATTTATTGAAAATCGACTTATGTGCCAAAATTGTGCTATAAATTGAGGATATAACGGTAAATAAAGCAGATATGGTCCCTAGCTTTGTAGTGCTTCTCTTTTAGTTGATAAGGTAGTAGGTAATCATATATTCAACAAACAAATTAAAAATTTAAATGATAACAGAGTTAAAAGATAACATACAGTCCTAAAAGTGTCTGTTTTAGAAGACTTCAACCTGGTCACAGAGGCCAGCGAAAGGTTCTTGGAAAATAACACTCGGCTTTTAGATAGGAGTGAGTGAACTAAACCAAGAGGAGACAGGAGAAATTTCTGGGCAAAGAAATAACTTGTTAAAATGTAATATTAGTGAAAAGAGCCTAAAAATTGGAAGAATATCAAAGAAGGGAAATAAGGCTGGAGTGGGAAGTTTCGGTCACACTGCACTTCCGTTTAGTTTCTAAACTCCATGAGGAAACTGTTCATATTACTTTTGTTCATGTTGTCTCCCAGTAACCGACACATTATAGGAACTACTTTTTTTTTAGTTTTTTTCTTCAAGACTCCTACATGCATATAAACCAACATGTGGATCTTCACCATTTTCCTTATGTTTTGTTTTGTTTTTTCTCATCGGGATGTAAACATTGCAAAGCCAGTATTACATAAAGTCCTCTGTATCATCCATAGTGCCCAACATAACACATTTAACACATTAAGATAGTAGCTGTGTATAATATTAGTAGTAGCATAATAATTCATGTATTTTGAAGAATTTAGATTTTAAAAAGAAGGATCTAATCCATCTTGAATTAATTTTCATATAAGGAGTAAGGAAAGGATCCAGTTTCAACTTTCTACTTATGGCTAGACAATTTTCCCAGCACCATTTATTAAATAGGGAATCCTTTCCCCATTTCTTAGACCTAATACCATAAAAACCCTAGAAAAAAACCTAGGTAGTACCATTCAGGACATAGGCATGGGCAAGGACTTCATG
>NW_012114566.1:3448552-3534977 GCF_000951035.1 Colobus angolensis palliatus
AAGATGCCATCTAATGCCAAAATAATAATAATAAAAAGTAAAAAATAAAAAAATAAAATAAAAAGAAGGATCAATTGTGAAATTGTTTTTTTTTTTCTTTAATAGAGCTCTTATTTAGATTATAGGTAAACAAGGAAATCAATGTTTGCACCAACATATACACAACTACTATACTTGCAAGGATATACATCAGTGGATAAACTACAGAAAAGTTTGTGTTTGAAACATGTGATGATTACTTTTATGTGTCAACATGGCTAGGCTGTGATATACAGTTATTCAATCAAACACTATCCTGAGTGTTGCTGTGGAAGTATTTTGCAGATGTGATAACCATCTGCAATCAGTTAACTTTAAGTGAGGGAGATTATTCTCAAAAATCTGGATGGCCCTGACCTAATTCAATCAGTTGAAAGGCCTTATGAACAGAATTGAGGTTTCCCTGATAAAATAACTCATTTTGTGGTCTTCAGCTTCAGCTCCTGCCTGAGAGTGTCAAGCATGTCTTTAGTGACAGCCTGCCCAGGGATTCCAGATTTGCCTAGCCAGTTTTCAGGATCTCATAAGTCAACATTTTGCAACAAATAACATATATGTAGGTATATATATACAGCAGGTCCTTGAATAACATTTTGGTATAACATTGACAAGGAAAAAAAAATATCCACATCTGGGTCCACTGTCTGTATGGAGTTTGCCTGTTCTCCCCATATCTGTGTGGGTTTTCTCTGAGTGCTCTGGTTTCATTCCGCATCTCAAAAATGTGCATGTTAGGTTAATTGACATGTTTAAATTGTCCCAGTTGAAGAGACTGACATCATCAAAATTGCAGAAGAGAAGCCAGATGGTTTCACTGTCCCCAACAGAAAACCAAAAATAATTATCCAGTGCCAAGATGATCATCAGCAATATCCAGGAACTGAAATCTGAGGCTGAGATGATCCCTGAAGCTACAGAAAGTGAAAAACTCTGAGCAGACAGTAAGAGAAATAAATCATCCTTTATATTCATAATGGCCCTCCCCCAATCTGCCAGGCACCATGCATGAATGATTCCTCCTAGACTCATGATTTCTACACTGGAAAAAATGAGATCAAGGCAGACCCAGCTTCCTGGATCCCCTTTTAAGAAAACTATTACTGTCTGGACCCACAGCAAGAATCATGAGCGTCTGCAGGGAGAAAACCCCTGAGGGCAGCTAGAGACACAGAGGGGAGGTGGGATTAGAAATCCCAGCCTGTGAAACACTGTTCTTTATCTCAGCCAAGGGGACACCAAATAAAAGTAGCTATTCAGCAGCAACACACTGTAGGAGGCAATCTCAGTGAGTATTCTGAGCATGAAGCCCCAACCAGTCTCCTACAGAGCCAAGGTATCCTCCTTAGGAATCCCACTCCAATTCAGGACCAGAAGTGTTCTGAATACCTGTGAGAGTCAAGGCAAATTTGGGATTAAGATGCCATCTAATGCCAAAATAATAATAATAATAATAATAATAATAATAATAATAATAATAGAAAAAAAGCCATCAATCTAGGATTAAGTGGATTTACAAGTGACTGCAAAGAAACTCTAAGCAAACATACCCTAGAAAACCAACACAAGCCAGATACAAGTAAAGGCTTTCAATGAAAAGCTATAGACATATATCCATAAGAAACAACAGAAAACAGGGAACCAAGACCTCCTCAAATGAACAAAACAAAGAGCCAGTGACTAACCCTAATGAGACAGCAATTTGTGAGCTCTCAGATTAAGAATTCAAAATGGTAGTTCTGAAGAAATTCACTGAACTCCCAGGTAACACGGAAAATCAATTCAGAAACTTATCAGAGCAAGTAAGAAATATTAAAATAATAATTTAAAAAATCAAACAGAAATCTTAGAAGCGACAAACAAGTTTGCTGAACTAAAAAATGCACTAGAGGCAACAGCAGAATGGATCAAGCAGAAGAAAGTAAGTAAGCTAAAAGAGAGACTATTAGAAAACATATAGTAAAAGTATAAAAAAGAAAAATAATAAAAAGAAATGAAGAACACTTGCAAGATATAGAGAGTAACCTCAGAAGTGTAAATCTACCAGTTATTAGCATATAAGGGGAGTTAAGAGCAAAGGATAGAAAACTTACTCAAATAATAACAGAAAAGTTACCAAACATAAATAAAGATAAAAGTATCTAGTTATAGGAAGGTCAGAGATCACCAAACAGATTCAACCCAAATAAGGCTATCCCAAAGCATATAATAATCAAATTTGGAAAGGTTACGGACAAAGCAAGGATACTAAAAGCATCAAGAGATAAGAAGCAAATAACACATAAAGGAGCTCCAATTCACTTGGCAATAGACTTCTCAATGAAACCATGTAGGCCTGGAGAGAGTGGGGTGACATATTTAAATTGCTGAAAGAAAAAAGCTGCTGAGCAAGACTATTGTACCCAGAAAGCTTTCCTTCAAACATGAAAGAGAAATACAGTCTTTACCACACACACAAAAGCTGAGGGAACTCACAATCACTAGATCCGTCTTACAAAAAAAAAAAAGAAAAAGAAAAAATTTCTAAAGGGAGTTCTTCTACATGCAAACAAAAAAATTAAAAAGATGCTAATGTGCAAAAAGAAAACATTTCAAGGTCTAAAACTCATTGATAACAAATTCATAATACTCTAAAAACAAGTAACAAAATGGCAGTAATAAGTCCTTATTTATCAAACATAATATTGAATGTAAATGGATTAAATTCTCCAATTTTTAAAAGACACAAAGCACCTGATATTTTTTATTCAAGCTTTTTTTATTTAGGCTATATGCTACCTGTAAGAAACTCATTTCACCTATAAAAAGACACACATAGGCTGAAAGTGAAGAGATGGAAAAGCCCATGTAAACAAAAATCAAAAGCAGAGCAAGAGTAACTATTCTTATATTAGATAAAACAGACTAAGTCAAACTTAAAAAGAGACAAAGAAGGTCAATATATAATAAAAAAGAAATCAATTCAGTAGTAGGATATAATAATTCTAAATATATATGCCTCCAACACCAAGGCACCCAAATATAAAAACCAAACATTAATAAATCTAAAGGTAGAGAGAGACTGTAACACATTAATAGTACAGGAATTTAACACCTCACTCTCAGTAATTGACAGATCATTGAGACGGAAAATCAACCAAGAAACAGTGGCGTTAAACTATACTCCAGGCTAAATGAATCAAACTGACATTTACAGAGTATTTTGTCCAACAGCTACAGAATATACATTCGCCTCATCAGCACATGCAACATTTTCCAGAATAGACTCTATGTAAGGCCACATAAGTCTAAAATAAGTCTCAAGAAATTCAAAAAATGTCAAAATTGTATCAAGTATCTCTCTGACCACAATGGGATAAAACTAGAATTCAATAATAAGAGTAATTTTAGAAACAATACAAACACATGACAATTAAACAACATGCTCCTGAATAATCAATGGGTCAATGAAGAAATGAAAAAGGAAATTTTACAAAAAGTAATGAAACAAACAAAATTAGAACATAACATACCAAAACTATGCTATAAAGCAAAAGCAGGGACATTTACAGCAATGAACACCTATATCAAAAAGTTAAAAGGTTTCAAATGAACGTCCCAATGATGTACCTCAAGGAACTAGGCAAGCAAGAATAAACCAATCCCAAACGTAGTAGAAAAAAATAATGATAAAGATCAGAACAGAAATAAATACAATTGAGACTAAAAAAAATACAAAAGATAAATGACATGAAAAGCTGTTTTTTAAAAGACAAAATTGACAAACCTTTAGCTAGACTAAGGAAAAATAATAAAAGACAAATAAAATCAGAAACAAAAGAAGGAGACATAACAGCTGATACCACATAAATACAAATAATCATTAGGGACTATTATGAACAACTAAACACTAACAAATTGGAAAACCTAGAATAAATGGATAAATTTCTGAACACATACAACCTACAAAGACTGAATCAAGAAGAAATAGAAAAAACAACAACAACAACAAAAAAACAGACCAGTAATGAGTAATGAGATTAAATGAGAATTAAAAAATACTCCATCAAAAAAAAAAAAAAAAAAAAACAGGACCTACCTGATGACTTCACTAGTAAATTATGCCACACATTTAAATAAGAACTAATGACAATTGCACTCAAAATATTTTAAAAAATTGAAGTGGAGGGAATGCTTCCCAACTCATTCTAAGAGGCCAGCATTTCTCTGATGTTAAAACCAGACAAAGACATGACAAAAACTAGGAAAACCATATCCCTAATAAACATAGATGCAAAAATATTCAACCAAATACTAGCAAACCAAATTCAACAACATATTGAAAAGATTATTCACCACAATCAAGTGGGAATTATTCCAATGATGCAAGCATGGTTCACTCTATGCAAATTAATAAATGTGATAAATCACATTAACAGAATGAAGGACAAAAGGCATATAATCATTTCCTTAGATGAAAACACATTTTAAAAAATCCAACATCCCTTTACAAAAAATACTTCTCAGCAAACTGGGTATAGAAGAATCAGACCTCAAAACAATGAAGGCCATATATAATAAATCCCACAGCTATGTTCATACTGAGTGGAGAAAAAATGAGAGTTTTTTTCTCTAAGTTCCGGAACAAGACAAGGATGCTTCTATTATTACTTATTTTCAACATAGTACTGGACGTTCTAGCAAACTAGGAAAGAAGAAGTCAACTTATTTTTGTTTTAAGAGGCATGGATATTATAATTAGAAAAACCTAAAGTCCCCACCAAAAATCTATTAGAACTCATAAACAAAATCAACAATGTTGTAGGATTTATCACACAATAATCAGTGGCATTTATATAAGTCAACAATGAGCAAACTGAAAAAGAGATTAAGAAACAATCCCATATGCAATTGCTACATAAAATATAAAATGCCTAGAAGTAAATTTTAACCAAAGAAATAAAAGATCTCTACATAGAAAACAATAAACTGCTGATGAAAGACATTGAAGAACACACACAAATAAGCGAAGATATTCCATGCTCATTGAGTGGAAGAATTAGAACTAATGTGTCAACACTACCCAAAGCTACCCACAGATTATGTGCAATCTCTTTCAAGATACCAATGACATTATAGAGCCACAAAAGACTCCAAATAGCCAAAGCAACCCTAAGCAAATAAATAAATAAAGCTGCAGGCATCACATTACTTGAACTCAAAATGTACTGCAAAGACATAGTAAACAAAACGGCATGGTGCTGACATAAAAACAAACATAGAGAACAATGGAACACACTAGAGAACTCAGAAATAAATCCATACACTTACAGCAATACATTTTTGACAAAGGCATCATGAACATACATTGTAGAAAGGACAATCTCTTCAATAAATGGTGCTGGGAAAACTAGATATCCCTATGCAGAAGAATGAGACTAGACTCCTATCTCTTGCCATATACAAGAGTCAAATCAGAATGGATTAAAGCTTAAATCTAAGATGTAAAACTATTAAATGACTGAAAGAAAACATTTGGGGAACACTTTAGGGCATGGGTCTGGGCAATGATTCCTTGGCTAAGGTTTCAAAAACACAGCTTTCAAAAACAAAACAAAAAAGTATTTTGTTTTGAAACAAAATGTTTCAGAAACATTTTCAAAAAGCAAAAATAGCAAATGGGATTACATGAAACAAAAAGGTTTCTGCACAGCAAAGGAAACAATCAAAGAGAAGAGCAAATCTACAGAATGGAAGAAAATATTTACAAACTATCCATTTGACAAGATATAAATAACCAAAATACATACGGAATTCTATTCAATAGCAAAATAACTAATGTGATTTTAAAATGCACCAAAGATCTGAATAGGCATGTCTCCAAAAAAGACACACAATTGGCCAACAGCTATATGAAAAAATGTTTAACATCACTAACCATCAGGGTAATGTCACTCCAAACCACAATGGGATATCACCTCACCCCAGCTGGAATGGTTACTATCAAAAAGACAAGAAATCACAGTAGCTAGTGAGGAGGGGAAGAAATGACAAGAGTCCTACATTGTTGATGGGAATGTAATTTAATACTGTTGACCCTCAATCAACAATGGTTCGAACCGCATAGGTTCACTTCGATGTGATTTTTTTTTTTTTTCAAACAAGGACAGATTGAAAATATAAGGTATTCACAGGATGCAAAATCCACATATTTGGAGGGCCAACTTTTTGTGTACACACACCTGCAGGGCCGACTCCACAACCTGAGTTGTGTGGATTTTTGTATGCATGGATGGTCCTGGAACCAATCCCCCATGTATACTGAGGGACTGTACAGCCACTGTGGAAAACAGTATCAAGATTCTTCAAAAGACTAAAAATAGAGCTCACATGTGATCCAGCAATCTCACTGCTGAGTATACATTCAAAAGTAAGAAATTTAATATATAAATAGAGAACTGCACTAGCATGTCTATTGCAACACTATTTACAATAATCATAAGTATCTATCATTAGCTGGATAAACAAAATGAGGTACATATACATGATAGACTATTATTCAGCCATAAAAAAGTATGAAATTCTGTCATTGCAACATGTATGGAGCACCAGGTCATTATGTTAAGAGAAATTGGTGAGGCACAGAAAGACAAATACCACATGTTCTCCCACATATATGGAAGCTAAAAAAAGTAGATCTCTCACGGGTAGAGAGTTGATTGATGGTTACAAGTGGCTGGAGAAGGTACAGAGGAGTAGGGGGATAAAGAAAGTTTGGACAATCAGTAGAAAAGTACAGTTAGAAAGAATAAGATCTAGTGTTTGATAGTAGAGTGACTGTGGTTAACAATAATGTATTGTCTAGTTCAAAATAGCTAGAAGAAATGTTTCCAATGTAAAGAAAAGTTACAGATTTGAGGTAATGGATATCTCAATTTTCTTGATTTAATCTTTACATATTATATGCATGTATCAAAATATCACATGCATTCCACACTATATATTATCATTATGTATCACTTAGAAAAAGACTGTCCCAATATAAGTGAGGGTGTGTGTGTGCATGAGTGTCTGTCCCCTGTGATGATATAGTGTCCTTTCAGGGAGCTGTCAGGATAGGCTGCAGTAATCCTGTGACCTTATAGAGAATGAATGAATAAATGAATAAATACAAATTCTTATCAAATAAAAACTTGTCAAGTACATAATAATCACACAAATCCACAACAATAAATGATGTGGTATGAAAGTACTGAGCAGGCCTGCCGTATTTGTTATTGTTTGGTTTAAAACTATGTGGCAGTAGGAGGTATTCCTTACCACTGTCACTTGGCAAACATTTATCTCTTGGTTTAGCCCACCACAACTATGACCACCATCACTCACTCATTCACCAAAAATTGGTTAAAATCTTACATGTTTTTATTATTAGTCTTTCTTAAATGTATGTATGCCTCACATTTATTTCAATGCTTAGTATTACAAGCGTTTTGGGTCTTTATTTAGAAATGTATTAATGTGTTTCTTGCCAGATATATGCTATAGAAACAGCTCTTGTTTATATTAATGATCCTATGGTGAAATTGCTTTCTTTATAAGTCTTTGGCTTTAAAGTCACAGTTTCCAAGAACATGTTGATGATGTTAAGTGGTGACTTACTATATATACAAATATACACTCCCATAATTGGCTTTCTTTCTCTGGTAGAACTCTGACTATTGTGGGTAAGTTTCTCAGAGTCAGCTGTTCAATGAACACATTAGTGTACAAATTTTTTATAAAAGTTATGTTTTATGTGTTTTAAAGGGGTTAAAAACATCCCCGAAACAAAGGCTTAATTTTATAAATGAGAACCAAAACCATAAGCACAGCTTATTGTCTACACTAACATGGCTTTACTATTTTACTGTTTTCAATAACATAACATCACTAGCCCAAGAAATTATCTCCTAGGAAGATAAAAGTTGCAGATATGTTATTGATTTCAAGATCTTCCTGAAAGACTCATCAACTCTTCAGCAAGAAAAGCGTCAAACATTTTATAACTTAAGGATCTGCAAACCACTTCCCCTCAAAATCTTTTTGCTGTTCTAACCAGTCTGAAATTTTTATATAATGATCCTTACTCAATCCTAACCACACCTTCATTTGAAAGACCTACCTTAAACCAGACTTCAAAATCTCAATTACGATTTCTTTTTCTCTTTTCTTTCCTTTTTTTTTTTTTTTTTTTTTTGAGACGGAGTCTCTCACTCTGTCATCAGGCTGCAGTACAGTGGCGCCATCTCGGCTCACTGCAACCTCCACCTGCTGAGTTCAAGCCATTCTCCTGCCTCAACCTCTCCAGTAGCTAGGACTATAGACGTGTGCCACCTGCCCAGCTAATTTTTGTATTTTTAGTAGAGACGGGCCAGAGATTTGGCCAGGACGGACTAGATTTCTTGACCTCGTGATCTGCCCGCCTTGGTCTCCCAAAGTGCTGGGATTACAGGCATGAGCCCCCACGCCTGGCCATAAATCTAAATTACAATTTCAACTTTGCCCTTTCCTCTCTTAGATATTACTAAGACTTGGCCAGTTATAGTGTTCTCTTTTACCATTGTGAAGAAGAAAGTCAGCTGTGTCTAAACAACAGGTCGTTTTGGTAACACTTGGAGGATCCAGATCCAACAGAGGAAAGAAGATGCAAATAAACTCATGTATTCACTATCCAGAATTGAACACTACTAACAGTTCATTATACTCAGTTTGAATACTTTTATTAAATGTAAACTAAATTTAACGAATACTGTTAAAATTACCTTTTACAAAGAAGAAAGTTCTCTGTCAGATGTTATTACTGACAATTCCCTAAGTCAACTGCTATTATAAAATTGGTGTATATTTCCAGTTCACTTTTTTCTACAGTTTTTAAATAAGTATATCTGGGAGCAATGTATATTAATATTTTGTGTTTCACTTTGAAATTATACAAATGGTATCATGAGATAAGTATGTAAGTAACATTCTGCTAATAACTTTTCTCAATGGTTTTGAAATGAATGTGAAGGAAATGAAAATATGCCACCCCAAAATATACTTCTTTGGTCTATTTTAAGATGACTACTCAGAGGGGCTGCAGACACAGGAATAGTTCTGAAAAGCTGTCCTTAGTAGGGAAGACTTGCATCTGTTGAGAACATCTAGTGAAACACAGATGTAAGAGCTTTATCTGAGGCCTTCTTATCTGCATTATCTGGAGGTAGGAAAAACTTAACTCACAGGAAAAGGAAACTAAAGGTCTGACATTATTACAGGTCTGACAAGGAAACTTTTATCACGGGCTCCCGTCTATTCTTTTTGAGGGCTGCCACCTGTGAGGCTTCACCTGCATAGAGATAACCTTTGCTTGTCACGTCTTTTCTCCCTTTTCCTTCCCATAACCTGTTGCCATGCTCCAAGTCACTATTCCTTTCCATACAGTATAAAAACTTGTCACATTGCTCTTTTTATTTTATTTTTATTTATTTATTTTGAGATGAAGTTTCACTCTTGTTGCCCAGGCCACAGTGCAAAGGCACGATCTTGGCTCACTGCAACTTTAGCCTCCCAGGTTCGAATGATTCTCCTGCCTCAGCCTCCCGAGTAACCGGAATTACAGGCACATGCAACCACACCTGGCTAATTTTTTGTATTTTTCAGTAGAGACAGGTTTTCACCATGTTGGCAAGGCTGGTCTCAAACTCCTGACTCCAGGTGATCCACCTGCCTCAGCCTCCCAAAGCGCTGGGATTACAGGCATGAGCCACTGCACCTGGCCACATCCCTGTTTTTAGAATTTTATGTTTGCAGGACTCCTGTGTCCATGTGCATGTTAATACATTTGTATGCCTTTTTTTTCCTGTTAATCTGCCTATTGTTAATTTATTTCAGCAGACTTAGACTCAGACCTTCAAAGGGAAAGTTTGAACTTCCCTACATATATACGTATATATATAAGTACACACACACACACATCTGTATGCACATATCATACTTTAGCAATGAAAATGCTGTATTTCTTTACTCATTTCTCTTTTAATGACGACGTAGGCTCTTTTAAATTTTTTAAATATTATTTAATGTGCTTTCTTGAACACTTATATAAGAACTCTCTAGTTCTTATATGAAATTGCTAGAATATGAGATATTTCATATGAACTTTTAATTCTAAAAATAACCACAAAAGTTTGATAATATTATCTCCATTGTATAGATATGCAACTGTGCCTTAGAAAAGGTAAGACTTGTTTAAAGTCACAGAGTTAATAAGCATCGAAGCCGTGATTCATATTCAGATGTGTTTGGTTCCTCAAATAACATTTTCTCCCCAACCATGTTGTCCCTGAAACATGACAAAAAGAATGTTTTATGTGTATGTGAAAATTGCTATACATTGTCTCTAATTTCTGGATTTCTTAATTTTCTTTTTCTTCTTATACTTAGACTTTGAACAATTCAATTCACTTAATTTGGATTGGCAAATTCAAATGGTGAATGTTACCAAAGGAGATGTTAAGTGATCTACAAACATTGCTCCTGGTAGGGGATGGGAGAGAATAGAGGCTGGAGAGACTTTGCTCACTTTCTTCTTGTGGGTATCTAAAATAAGGATTTCTGGGGCAGACAGAGATGTGACAGTATATAGCAGGCTGGGGAATTGCTGCAGCGCATTCAGATTTTGGAATTATTTAAAAAGTTAAAAAAATATATTGCATTTATACATGGACAACACAGCTTTTCATTAAGCACTGGAGAGACTATCAATCTTGGCACCTGCTTAACAGGAATAGCAAGCTAAAGTGGAAAGTTACCAGAAGGCGCTTAACCTTAAACTGTTTGCCTCTTAGCCCAAGCAGCAAAGCAGTACTGAGTTAAATCCCCACATTTGTGTAAACATTTGTTCATTTCAGAGGCCCACTTGGTTACATATATTTCCTCTACTACATTTCTACGAAATCTATTCTGTTTATTCTTCAGTAAACTCACTTAGAGTCTTAATACTACAGATAACCATATAATTTGAATTCCAGTCTATTGGACCTAATGTACATACTACCGCTATTACTGACAGCTTCTATTATTAAAGGCCAGATGTTTTACCTCATAAATTTTTCTCATTCAGTTCTCATGAGAACTTTATAAAAAAAGACATTTTGTCTTGATTATATGAATAGGGAAACCAAGCATACGAAGCTAACAGTAACTTGCTCAAGGGCACTGAGTTAAATTTACTTAATGGAATCTAAAATAATTTAGGTTCCTGTGCCCCTTCAGGAAAAGGACAGTGTCAAATTTTTATCAACAGGCCTAGTGCAAAATCTGATACTCAATAAAAATCTGTTTATTGAATAAATGAATGTTTGACTCACAGCCATATTCAATACTGATTTAAGGTATAGTCAATTATGCTAAAATAATACGTCTTGTACAAATTAAAACTTTTAAAAAGTGTCATTTTGAAAATCTATTTTTTTAAAATTTTCAAATATAATCACTGACATAAAGTAGACATATGTATTATTGAAAGCTGAATCATCCTTATGCAGTTAAAAATATCAACATCTGAGGGGCCAGCTATAAATTGTGAACAGGTAACACAAATGCCTCTCTCACAAACGTTTTTTATTTAAAATTGTAAGCTGTTAGGCCTTTTATTAAAAACAAAAATTGAGTAGGAAACTGGATATTCAGTATTAGAAAAGATGAGGTTTTTACCATTATAGAAATAAGCATATACATTAACATTTTGGTATAAACTGTGATTACCAAATTACAATGTAAGGGCTCGATGTGCTTATGCTATTTCTATCACACTCATTTTTCAAAGTTACATATTCTGAACAATTCCAGATAAGGACTAGCTGAATTGTCTTAGTTCAAATGGAGTCCTTTCTATGGGCCCTAATCTTGTAGAGCCCCTTGTTTCTTTAGTTCTGTCATCTTCCACATAGAAGCATTAGTGTTTCAATTTGCCTTTAATTTCTAATACAACCCTGACTTTCAATTATGTAAAAATCTTAGAACAAACTGGCTAAAGAGCTGTTAACAGTATCATTTTATGTCAGAGGTTTATTCTATAGACCACATGAAAAGAATTATTTATTGCAAATCTTAGTGATATTATACCTTTATTGAATCATCACTATGAAAAATATGCCCTAAATTTCTAAAACTCAGTTTCTAAATTTCTAAAATTCAGTTTCTAAATTTCTAAAACTAAGTTTCTAAATTTCTAAAACCAAGTTTCTAAATGTCTAAAACTAAGAAAAAATCGACAAGCTTCATGATATATTGATTCTTCTCCCAGATTCAAAAAATATATAGTATTCAATTGAAATAAAATGATGAATTTTCTGTTGCATATTCCACCATTTGCATCTTTATTATAACAATATCACAATTGGGGCTTACTAATATTTTAAAAAGTATTTTGAAATGACAAACAGGCCCTGTAACAATATTTGCTTCTCAAAGGTATGCAAGAAAACATGAGGAAAAAGTGATTAAGGTTCAAAACAGTATTACAGATATCTATATGCAAATGGGTAAAATATTATATTCTAAGAGAATGTTTATACTTAATATTTTCAAAGATGTTTCTTGGGAACAAGTCAAGGTTCTCTGTCAGTGGCATCATGTTTTATCTGATTATTTGCAATGGTTGGCAAAGGTAGAATAAGAAACTAAATTAACACACTATAGAGTGACTAAAGACTAAACACTAAATATCAAAACCCAAAACCTTGTAATTATCAATAATGACACAATAATGATGAGCAGGAAAAGACTCAGTAGTTATCCTGCCACTGTAGTATTGTATCAGATATTTCACCAGTGAAAATAAGATATTTATTAATTACATTAAATTAATGTAACTTATGTAATACATTGCAAAAATTATGTTAAAAAATTAATCTTCCTGTTCAGATAATGTTTCCTCCTCGCCTAATGTGATGGTTAATATTGAGTGTCAACTTGTTTGGATTGCAGAATGCAAAGTATTGTTCCTGGGTGTGTCCGTGAAGCTGTTGCCAAAGGAGATTAACATTTGAGTCCCTGGACTGGGAGAAGCAGACCCACCCTCAGTCTGGGCGGGCACGATCTAACCAGCTTCTAGCATAAAAGCAGGCAGAGAAAGAGCAGACTTGGTGAATCTTCTGGCCTCCATCTTTCTCACATGCTGGATACTTCCTGCCCTTGAACCTCATACTTCAAGTTCTTCAGCTTTTGGACTCTTGGACTTAACACCAGTGATTTGCAAGGGGTTCTCAGGCCTTTGGCTACAGACTGAAGACTGCACTGCCGGCTTTCCTACTTTGAGGTTTTGGGACGTGGACTAGCTTCCAGGTTCCTCAACTTGCAGATGGCCTATTGTGGGACTTCACCTTGTGATCCTGTGAGTCAATTATCCTAATAAACTCCCCTTCGTATGTTCATTTATCCTATTAATTCTGTCCCTTTAGAGAACCTTGACTAATAGACCTAACAGAAACCCAATGGATTCAGTGAAATTGGTCAATTCCTGAATTTACTTATTTTACTAATCTTTAATATTTTCTTTCAGGATCTAGATCAAAGGTATATTGTACAAGTACAGGTTTGTCACATTGAAAACTTGGTGACTATTAAAAAATACTTACCAACTGGCTCCTTCTGATTCTGAAACAGAATCTTGCTATTACTGCCATCCATATTTGCCATGTTAATTGTGTTTCCATCAGTCCAGTAGAGTTTTCTTAATTCAAAAGAGATATGGATTGAAAATATTAGATGTAGACCTACTCACTGAGTAGAAATATACACTCACTTTTTCCTCCTACATACATGATTGAATATTTAGCTAAGACTATAGTAAATTATTTTCTTTGTTAAGTAATTCATCCAGATTGAATCCTCTTGGCTCTGAAGAAATCAGATGCAACAGAGGGTAAAAAACTCATTTCTACCATTGCTGTTGAAAGCACTAGAGAGAAAAGAATCTCTTTTAGCTCTATGTAAGCTCCCTTAAGGGTATAAGGTGACCATCCAAAAGATTGAAGAATCTGATCTACATAGCAGTGACCATGATACTAACATGCAGTACATGCATTTTTAATCACTGGCTTTCAAAATGAAAGCAACCACTTTCTCCTACATCTCTTTTTATTCAGAACGGTCATTTCTTAGAAACATACATTAATGAGATCTTACATATGTCACAGATATATATGTTGGTGTAGGATATATATAATCTCCAGATAGTAAAACTCTAACCAGGAATCTCTTTTACAGTTTCCACATTTAAATTTTTTTACTCTTATGGCTGTTTTATATATATATATATAAATATATACATATATATATCCTCTGAATTAAATAGTGTTTTAATATAAAATCAGAGCAAAAGTCTCTGAAATTTTGGAAAAGCTTAAAAAAAAAAATAATCATACTTTACCCCCTGACTGGATGAGCTGCAAGACACTGTGGCTTATCGATTCCATGGATAATTGAGGTTTTCAAAGAGCCATCTAGCCTTGCCACATTAATTTGTGTTTCATCATATTCTGAGCTAATCCAGTATAAATTACGTGACACCCAATCCACTGCTAGCCCTCTGATACTCTGAATATCTATAAAACAGGAAAGAGAAGATTTAAAAGTGAATGAAGCTTTTCATTGTATTGGCTCTCCAAGTAGTTATTTTCTATCTGAGGGAAAATTTAATTTAAACTTTAATTTGTTAGCTAAAATCACACAAGATTGTAATCTCATTCCCTTATCAGCCCTTCTTAAGGCATGAATAATCATTAATGTCTTACTGCAGAGCTATTTGAAAACCTGAAGCAACAATTAGCATTGAAATTACACTAACAGTCAATGATTCACTAGTAAACACTTAGGAGCAAACACAGGCAGCAGTCTTATGAGCCAAGGTGACCAAAATTCAAATTAGAGTAATAGCTTCTCCAGTTGGTAACACATCTTTCTAGTTAGGAGAAAGTAGTTGTGGGCCATCAACAAATGGGCTATTTTATGTTTTAAGTGCCAAGTTGTTACTAAAATGAAATAAAACAATTCAACTTTCCTAAAAGAATCACCAGAGTTGAACATCTTTCAAAACAGATAATTAAGAGGAATTGACTGAGAAGAGAAAATCCAATAAAATCATTTTAACATTCCTTCAACGTGGATTCTGCAGAAAATTCTGAAATCGAATTAAGTTTGGATTTGTTACAGTCAATATAAATATTTTGGTTGTTATTCCTGTATTATTCAATTAGACACCTTTTAAAACAATTATGGAATTTAGGCTTAAATATAATTGCACATTCCAACTTTCACTTAAAAATTGCACCTTTTCAAGAAAAACAAAAATAAAGTGTTATAAAGGATGAATGCAGAAAATCTTTTCAGAAATATTAACATATAAAGTAGTCCAGTTTAGTGTCCAATTTATAGCATTTGATTACCTTGATTTGGGTTTTATTTTATAAAATTTTAATATTTTCTAGCATTCTGTACTTACAGAGTTCTCTAAACCACTATTTCTCAAACTTACAAGACACCTGGAGACTGTTAAAATAAAGATTCTAATTCAGTAGTTCTGGGGAGAGGCCCAAGATTCTGTTATTGCTCAAGGTTGGTGATTCCAATCAAAACTTCTGAGCAGCTGCTACTTAGCTCTAGTCGAATTGCTGTATCTGCCATTTTTATTCTTTTCAGAAGAAGCCACAAAGCTAGATTTTTTTAATGTGAAAGTGGAAACTCCAGATCTGTAAAGTATGCCAACTAGTTCAAAATGTAAGACAGCAAAACAAGATGTGGGGGCCTGGCAGTTCTGAGTCAGCCGTAAAGTGCAGTATTTGAATGGTAGGTTTCCAGCTTACATTTCCATGCCAGAATCTCAACTGAGCCTACCTTGCTGCTGAAAAATCCTTTTAGTATTTCTAAGTGACTATTAATCACAATCACCTTAGAAGATATTACTCGTGCTTCCGGTTCTCTTCAAATCAAGAACCCTCTCACTCTGCAAATTACTTTTCATGATTAATGTACAGGTAAGTTGGTGAATTTCAAATGTAAACTTATTTCTCAATCTTAAACTTCACATTTCTTCTTATTTTTAGTCATCTTCAACCAGTTTTATTTTTATTTTTTTAGACAAAAGTAATATACCACTTCCTTAAAATTAAACCTGCTACATCTTATATATATTTATTTCCCTCACTCAGAATCTTTATTCCTTCTTCCCCTTCTTTCACTCTCTGGAATTAATTGGTTGGTGAAGGCTGTATTGATGTAATAAGAATATTTGGGTTGATGTTCAGGTTGAGTGCCTATTTTTGTCATTAATCAAGTCGTTTAAATGTCTTTTAGTCTCTTTTCTTACCTGTGAAATGGGCTATAGATAACACATAGGAGTGTTATGAATATTATAATGTATTAGATAATGTGTATTTATGCAGCCTAATGTAGGGCTGAAGAATATTTTGTCAATCTAAGAACTTAATATTTTCTGCATTTTACCTTGGATTGTTTGGTATTGGCAAAAATAATAAGTTTCTATTTCCCCTAAAATACTTGTTCTTCAAAGTTGTTTTTGTTTGTTTATTGTTTTTGTTTGTTTTGTGGCGGGAGGTGAGGGGTAAGCATTGTCTCTGCTGCTCAAAATCCTTTTATTCATTTATGATAGACTCTTAGTAATATGGCCTGGAGAATATATTCCACTCTTAAATTGTAAAGCACAGCCAAATGAAAGCCATAAATATCTGTTTAGTCTTTTGTCAATTCTATAGTTCATGCTCTCTCAAATCTCTTTCCAGCTTTAATATTACAGTAGTATCCAGCATTTCCTCTTCCAAGCAATTGATTTATTTGCTGCCAGGTTATTTTCCTGACTACAGAGCTTTAAGAATCATAACCTTCACTTGCCCCAAAGTATTCAATAGCTTCTAGCCACCCAGAATGTGATATCTAAATTTCTTAGTCTGCTTTTCCATATAGTGTGACTATAGCCACAGTACTTTCCCAGTCTTATTTCTCACTATTTTTAACCAAATGCTTTACACTTTAACCATATTAATATGTTTTCAGATTTCCAGATATTACCTGATCTTTCCACACTATAGGGAAACTATTTAGATTTCATAACATACTCCCATCACCACTTGCCTGAATTTTATTCATAATAGGCTAGCTGATCAACATCATCCCTTCAACCACAAAAACCTAATCGTGTCTCTTGTTTATCCCAGCTGAAAAGAGTTTCTCCATCTGCCTAACTTAACAGAACTGTACCTGGTCGATCTCTTTTTAACTAATGTAATCATTACTTTGCTGATATGTAACTACTTTCACATACGCATTTTGAGGGCGGGCTCTTTGCTACTTTGTCTTTTTGGCCCCTCTCCCCAACTGTAGACAACATTGCCTTCAACATAAATATTTTTAATGAATTCCCCAACTGTATACAACATTGCTTTCAACACAAATATTTTTAATGAATTCCCCAACTGTATACAACATTGCCTTCAACATAAATATTTTTAATGAATTCATGAATAAATTCATGAACTACACAATCTAAAATTTTAGGAGTATGTGAACTAAGCTAAAAAAAAGTCAAATATGTCTACGTTGAGGAGTATGTATTTAAATACATACTCAAGCAATCTTAATTTTTTTTTTCTTTTTTTTTTTGAGACGGGGTGTTGCTCTTGTTGCCCAGCTTGCAATGTACAATGTGCAAAGTGCAAGGTTTGGCTCACCAAAACCTCCGCCTCCCGAGTTCAACCAATTCTCCTGCCTCAGCCTACCGAGTAGCTGAGATCACAGGCATGCGCCACCATGCCCGGCTAATTTTTTGTATTTTTAGTAGAGATGGGGTTTCTCCATGTTGGTCATGCTGGTCTCGAACTCCCGACCTCAGGTGATCCACCCACCTCGGCCTCCAAAGTGCTGAGCCTAATTAGGCGCCCAACCTAATTCTAATTTTTTATTCTTAACATTTTTCTCCCACCAGATTGAACTTACTAATTATCATCTTTATGTCTAAAAGAATACTCTTGATTTTGGCTGTCAATCACTAATTCCCACATTTGGTTGTTGCAGAGTGCTCTAGTAAACTCATCATAAGCGTATGGGGGGAAAAATAAAAATAATTACATATTTCATATTTTTCTCTGGTAAAAATATTGAAATAATAAATTCTAGGTCTAACGTTTGTTTTTAAGTAAATCAGAACAAGACCTCTGAGTATGTTTCTCAGGAAGTTTAATTTTCCAGTTCTGGGGTCTCTCATTTCTGGAACTGAGACTAATCGCAAAGTATATTCTGAAAAGCCCTTTATTGCCACAAAACTGATGCATGATAAATTGTAACTTTCAAATGCATTGTCGAGATCATAAGACAGACAGGCTAGCTTAAATGCAACTGTATTTCAGTGGTCAAATACTCTCAGATCTATTAATGGTACTCAAGCTAGCCTTCTAGTATTGAAAAAGATTGTGAATAAAACCTGCTCTTCCTATTGCCTTCTTGATGACATTTACCATTGCTCAAATATGTCTGACTTTACATTTTCAATAGACTTTAAAGCATAGGTGTTTGATGCATCTAGATGGATTGTTAATTACTCTTTTCTTCATCCCCTTCCAAATCCTTCTACCAAATTTAGGTTGAAGAGAAACTGTGTCTTTGGATATTCAGTCATGGCAAACAGTAAGTGCTCAATAAAGACATATTCAATAAGAGAATAACTGACCCAGAAATCACAATATGCCAAACTTTAAGCAAATATTAGGTTAATTCAATACTAAAAATTTGGAACTCAACCATGACATGTACACATATGTCTCACTTCGGCTATATTCTCTATGTTGGGACAAGTTACTGCTATTTTTGTAATGGTTAGGTGAACAGCATTCTCATTCAACCTGCTGGGTCAGGAAATAGGAACAGTTTTCCTGTTTTATTTGTTTAGCCTAGATCTATAAAAATATGTGCAAAGGGAAGTTGTTTATAAGCTTAAGTAAGGGAGGGAGGCCGGGTGTGGTGGCTCACGCCTGTAATCCCGGCACTTTGGGAGGACGAAGTGGGTGGATCGCGAGGTCAGGAGTTCAATACTAGCCTGGCCAAGATGCTGAAACCCCATATCTACTAAAAATACAAAAAAAAAAAAAAAATTAGCCATGTGGGGTTGGGGGGTGCCTGTAATCCCAGCTACTCAGGAGGCTGAGGCAGAGAATTGCTTGAACCTGGGAGGTGGAGGTTGCAGTGAGCCGAGATCATGCCACTGCACTGCAGCCTGGTTGACAAAGTGAGACTCTGTCTCAAAAAAAAAAAAAGAGATAAGCCAGTCCTTCCTAATATCCTATATTTTATCTATGCAAATGTAACTATTCCTCCATCAGCAAAAAATAGGCTTTAAGTCTGTTTATTTAGACATGTAAATTTTTTTTAATTTTTATTTTTTTACTTTTTTGGAGGGATGGAGTTCTGCTCTTCTTGCCCATGCTGGAGTCCAATGGTATGATCTTGGTTCACTGCAACCTCCACTTCCCAGGTTCGAGTGATTCTCCTGCCTCAGTCTCCCAAGTACCTGGGATTGCATGTGTGTGCCGCCACGTTCGACTAATTTTGTATTTTTAGTAGAGACAGGGTTTCACCATGTTGCTTCAGGCTAGTCTCAAACTCCTGACTCGGCCTCTCAAAGTGCTGAGATTACCGCCATGAGCCACAGTGCCCAGCTGAGAAATTTTAAGGTGATCTGTTCTGAAGTTTTTCTTCACATGAATATAAATTTTCAATTATCATTCTGCTCTGTGCAATTTAATTATAACATTCTACAATTGTAAGGATGTAGCATATTATCAAATATCTAACCAATTCTAACTTTCAATTAACAGCATAGAGTTGAGTAATAGAGAAATAATATAAAAGACTTGTGATTATTACAAATTGAATAACAAACATTTTTAAAGTTATAACATGTACAAATCTTTTACCTCTTGAAATAACAGTTTCTAACCCAGTTCCATTAATAAAAGCTCGTTTAATGGTTTGTGTTTTAATATCTGTCCAATATAAACGTTCCTCAGATGCATCGAAGTCTATCACAGTAACATCGTCAATATCAGGAACTGTAAATGCCGTGATAAAGTTAAAATATGGATTGTCAATATCCACTCCTCTGATTTCAGAACGTCTTGCATAAAGAAGAAATTTTTTCATTTCTAAAAAAGAAATAGAAATTGTTTTTCTCTTATGAAGTTGGCAAGCTTGAAATAGTCTAGAAATTCTAAAATATTACTTGATTTAATACATGTTAACTCCTGAACATCATAATCAATACTTGATGGAAACAATGAAGTAACAATTTATCTATTTTAAATTAAGGTATTTAATAGAAACAAATGTAAAATGAGTTAGAAGCCTTACATCATCATTTTTCTTTGGCTAGAAACACCCAGATATTCTCAGTAATCAATTCTCAGTGACCTTAGAATTTCAAAGTTGCTAAACTACATAAACTCCAAGTGTCAAATACCATATTTGTACTTTGTACATAATTACAATATTGTATTCCATGACAAGATTTTGAGGGACTCTAAGAACAGTTTTTCTATACTGTCTTTGAATAAGATAAAACTAAACATGCTATTAGAAATCTTGTATATATTTTTCCTATAAAAATTAGGGCTCAAATAATTTAAAGCATGCTTTTAGTGTAATTTTTTGTAAATCTGTGGTAACTAACATTGTGAGGCATTATATCACTTTTACTTCCATAGATGCCTTCTTCGCACTACATTTGTAAAATATCAGAGCAAATAGAAATAGTAGTTACAGATATTCTATTTTTTTGTTGTTGTCTTAGTTTATTGGTGTTGAGATATGTTATTATTATGTAAATTAAAACTACATGTACCTAAATGCCTGACTTAAATTTTGGTATTTTTTTCTGTACTTAAAATTAAGTAATGTTTTGCAAATAAATACAATTATTAACAGAAAGCAAAAATTTTTATTCACAAAATTTATCTTTTTTAGTTCAAATGCATTGTTTAAATGTGTGCAGTTTTTTTTTTTACAAATTTTTCCAAGTTACATATTTTACTTCACTTTTTCCCCTTTAGAGTTGATAATTCTCTACCAAATGATGATAGAATGACTTTAGAAGAGCAGATTAAAGCTGTTAAGCACCTCTTTGTTATGCAGGTTACCTACATCATCATTTTGTGATAATGCACTTTCACTTAAAAATCTTCCTGTTTTGCAGAGATAAATTCTGCTAACGTATCAAATAAGAAAGTAGCAAGAAAAAAAATAAATAAGGTAATAAATAACAAAGTACAACATGTTACATATTTAAAGAATTTGTCAGTTTTCCCCAGAGCAGATGAATCATCAATAGTGGCTAGAAATAGCACCACCACCTAAAATATTTTTGAAAACAGAAAAAAAACTTCCTCTGTTTTAATATGAGTAAAATCTGAATGCTAATATAATTTGAGAGAATTCAATTTTATTTTTATTTTTGATTAGAACTATAAGAAATTTACCATAGCAGGTCTTCTTGTCTGAAGAAAGCTTCATCAAGTGGGGGCATGCACATGCAGCGCTCCGATTGTGATTGATTAGACACATGTGAGAGCAGGGGCCTTTGCCGTCATTCGCTGCACAAGGATTGGGAGCTGCAATTACACAGTGAAATATGAAGAGTGAAGAAGGAAGGATGTATTAGGGAACCTCTGAGGTTGACAGGGGTTATTCACCTAATGATTCAAAGTAAAGTTTCCTACATAGAACCCATTAGTAGGGTAATTAATATGACAATAATAGACAATCATACACAGGAATTACATTAATAAAAACATTACTTCAAAGATAACTAAGAAAACTCCATCAATTCTCTCTCAGACAAATGGCATGCATCCTCTTGCTTAGAAGTAGTGGCCGGGTGCGGTGGCTCACGCCTGTCATCCCAGCACTTCGGGTGGCCAAGGCAGGCAGATCATGAGGTCAGGAGATCAAGACCATCCCGGCTAACACCGTGAAAACCCATCTCTACTAAAAATACAAAAAATTAGCTGAGCGTGGTGACACACACCTCTAGTCCCAGCTACTCAGGAGGCTGAGGCAGGAGAATCACTTGAACCCGGG
This sequence comes from Colobus angolensis palliatus, assembly GCF_000951035.1. NCBI lineage: Eukaryota > Metazoa > Chordata > Mammalia > Primates > Cercopithecidae > Colobus > Colobus angolensis. The sequence goes on from NW_012114566.1 coordinate 3,470,732, forward strand.
AGGCGGAGGTTACAGTTCTTGCTTTGGCACACCACTTTTAAATGCTTCCTAGGAAACTGCTGTTACATATATACCTTTCCTTCAAATGCATGCTCTTCTTCAGATGAGGCCTCTGTGAAGAAATGTCTGTCTGCCTTCATGATTAAGTCATCTACTTCGTTACTTTTTCTGTATTAACTAATTCCATGGCTAAGGATTGCTCCACTTGTACATACTTACTCAATTCCCTTGTATAAATAAGTTATAATTTTTCAAATTGAGAACATAATATTAAATTTTGCAGCTCAATGTCATTCTGTGATGGCATTGAATGTCTTGAGACATTTTGAATTTTATGTTTCTTTTTCTGTCATCGTGTCTTTTGGATAAGATTTTAATTTATCTAGTATCTTTAATCTTATTTTTATAGAGCCTATCTAGTAGAAAAATTCATTAGAACTAGGCTACTAAATTGAAGGCAGAAACGAGTTATTCTCGTAGCCCCATCAAGAAAATGTTAGTTTTCAACTCATGAGTGGTATCTTCCAACCATGTCCCCTTGATTGAAGTAGGAATAGGGTTGACACATGCCCAAAATATGCTACCTTTGCCCACTGGAAAATGACAGAAGCAGGAAGGTCTCTGTGACCTTCGCTCCACCCCTCTTTCCTGAAACAGGTCATGAAGACTAGAAAGGATTTTCTGACCTCCCCTGAAGTAGATTACAAACTCTCATGTAGAGGTGCCCTTCCTAAGCCCTGAGAAAAGGAACATCCTTATGTCTGAAGACACAGGGACACAGAAAAGAATCTGAACAAACAGGCCTTGCTAATTTTTCCTCAGTTTATTACCATTAGATCATACCTCCTAGCATAAAACTACCCAGATTTTAACCATTTCTTCAGGTCTTTATTTCCTCAGAAGGCTCCTGGGTCGTATAATACTTGTATTAAGTTTGTGTACTTTTCTTGTTAATCTGTCTTTCGTTATAGACCTCAGCCATGAACCTGAGATGGATAGAGAAAAGAAATGTCCTCCCCCTTACAGAAGTAAATAGCAGTCCTGTGGGGTTTTACAACACAAAGAATACAAATCAAAGAGACAATAACAGTGTAGAGGATATAAGAAATGAACTGATTTGATAAATATTCAATGCAGTTTTTGGCAATTTTTAACATTCCTCACATCAAGATGATAAAAGTAATAGTGTCTTTGTATTTGCTAAAAACAATAAATAAATAAATAGAGGAAAATAAGAGACTCACGAACAACTCATTCTCCTAAGAAAATTAAGAACAAAAGATATTAGAAAAGAGTAGAAGCTATTGTTCTAGAGATTCCTTTCTAGCTCAATCCTTTGTCACACAGAATAAGTAGTTCTTTTTTTGTTCTTTGTTATCTTTCGATTTTCTGTTATAATAATTGAAGTCCCTAAGGAATCACAAGTTAGAGAAGCAAGAAAGTAGGTGGGAAGGAAAGGTAGAAAGGTGTTACAGGACGGGAGGAGGAGTGAGTAAGAGGCAGTGTTAAGTGTCATATATCAAGTCAAGGTTACCCAGTCAGGTAGATAGAAAGAGAAAACCCAAATTCCCCCATACCTGAAAAAATAAAATAAAGTAAAATGAGGAAAGAGAAAAGAAAAAAGAAAGAGGAGTAAAAGGGAAGAGAAGAAGGAAAAAGAAGTTTGTTCAAAAACACTAGCATAGGAAATGCTATTTCTTGGGAAAATTCAAAGCATAATCCATAACAGTCTAATGGTAGGTACTTGAATTTCACTTTGAGCATCATTATTTTTAGGCCAGAATCATACTAACTCTTCTCAACACCCTATAATTATGAAAAAAGAAATACGTTTTAAAAGCAAAGATATTGTTTCTATGTACATACTAAAATAAAAAATTGCATTGACTTTGTAACCCAATGTCTTATTAATAACACTGTCATGTGTAATTCCCAATATTTTGTGCTTCACAGAATGAAAAATCCACAAAGAATTCTTACTTTTCATTTTCATCTCTTCTCACTTTAAAGGATTCAACAATATTATTTCAAAATTTCTTTCCAAACAAGTGCTTGAACACAGCTACCTATTCCAATTACCCAATTTAAAAATACTGTTCATAATACTCACATTTTTATAGAAAGCAGGGATTAGCAGACAGTAACCCATGAGACAAATCTGGTCCACTGACTGTTTTTGTAAATAAAGTTTTATTGAAATATAACCATGTGCATTGGTTTACATATTAGCCATGGTTGTTATCATACTGCAATAGTAGAATTGAACAGCTTCAATAAAGACCACATGGCCCACAAAGCCTTATAGTATATATCTATTATAATTAGATAGTAAGTAGCTATTTTATAAGAGACACTACTGCAAAATCCAGTATGATTGCAGAGGCTGTAAACTTCTAACAAAGCCAAGCCTATTTCATCTATTTGTATCCAAAAGATGGAAAAGCCATTGATCAATGGAATGCTATAATAAATCTTAACAGATGAAATATAAATACAGCTGGGCAGACTGGGTTCACCAAATAGCTCATATTGTCTAAACTCAAACTGACAAAATATAAAACCTTAGAGATACACCTGTAATACCCTCCACCTTTTATGTATGCATTGAATAAAACATTATGAAGCACCCAGTTGTTTAAAACACTGTGAAAAGAAAAGCTGAGATATAATAATGGACGAGTTCTTACCCCAAGGTGCTAGGTTTCCATACACTAACCCGGTACTCAATTCTCTTCAATTCTATGGTCACTGGCTCAATTTAGGTTTTCTCCATTTCCTGCATAGATTGTTACATGAAACTCCTAACGAATCTTTGATATCTAGACTCCCTGCATTACATACAGTTATCTTTTTAGAACACACACTTGATCATATCTGGTTTAGAATTTAGGGTCAGGCATACCAATAATCCCAGAACTTTGGGAGGCTGAAGTGGGATGATTGCTTAAGTCCAGCAGATAGAGACTAGCCTGGGCAAGACAGGTAGGTCCCATCTCTACTGGAAAAAAAAAAAAAAAAAATGAATGACTTCCCACGGTCTACCTCACAAAGCATCAGCCTTATCTCCTACTATTTATATTTCCCCTAAGACTCTTCAGCACTAGTCAGACTGGTTTCCCTGCTACCATTTACCCTCCAGATCTTTATTCTGATCCACTCTCTGTTTACTTTTGTTAAAGAAGTGATCAAGGCCAGGTGTGGTGACTCACATCTGTAATCCCTGTGCTTTGGGAGGCCAAGATAAGAGGATCCCTTGAGCCCAGGATTTTGAGGCTACAGTGAGCTATGATCATACCACTGCACTCCAGCCTGACCCACAGAGCAAGACTGTCTCTAAAAGCAAGTAAACAAAAAACAAAACAGAAGTCATCAACCTTCCAAACACACAAAATTTGTACTCCAAACCATTTTTTTATTTCTTATTCACTGCCATATTTAATCATTTCTCAAGTATTGTACAGATTTTCTCTAATATGTTTCCTTCCTTTTTACCTCTACTCTTCCAACATATTTCCAAATTCATTTCCTCACCTTTGAATGACTGCCGTGGCTATGTAACTGGTACGTCGTGATACTGTCCCAGATATAGCCACCTCTCTTTCTAAAACACGAATCTATCTTCCAAGCCTCATCTACCACTTTCCTTCTACGTACACATTGTGTACACACTAAAAGGTATTTCTCATTATTCCCTGATATCTATAGTTTATTCTTTTCCACCTCCACATGATGTACTTTTCTTCCCCTAGAATTTCATCACCAGTATCTTTACATTAACCTTCCTTCATGTCCCAGCTCAATTCATTTTTCTGCCATGAAACATTTTCTAATGAAGCCAGCTAATGCTGATTTATTTCATCATGAAATATTGGTTGTAATTATTGTTTTTACAAGGCAATTAGACAATTCATTGCTTGCTGTCCTCTTTTCTAGTTAGTGACATTTGTTCATATATTTTGCATTAGTATGTGTTGGACTTTCTAGCTAAACCAGTGCTTGGCAAGGTTTTTCTATTAAAGGCCAGATGGTAGATATTTGGACTTTTGCAAGCTTTATGTTTTCCATAGTAATTATTCAGCTCTGCTACTATAACACAAAAGCAGCCATAAAACAATAGGTGAATGAAGAGGTGTGACTGTGTGAAAATAAAACTTTATTTACAAAACAGAGGGCTGAATTTAGACTGAGGGTTGTAGTTTGTCACTCTCTGAGCTAGATAAGTGATATGCTGGCAAGAACTAAGACATATAAATACACACACACACACACACACACACATTGTTTTTTTCCTAAAATTTTTATGGTATCTATTCTTGTGTTAGAGGTAGGGACATTTGGCTTCATATGCATGTACATAAATGCATATGGGTATATATTCTAAAACTGCAGCAATCTAAAAATCCAGAAAGTTAATCTTCTAGAGCATATCATAGCTGCAGGTGAAAAGATTAAATAATGCACAACTACAATACTTCATAGGAGAAACATGTTAATTGTGCAATCACCCAAGACTGATGTGTGCTCTGGGAAGAAAAATAATATCATTAAATATAATTTCACATTTGATTCAAACTGTATTTAATTATAGTCCATTTATCACCAGGGGAAAAGAAAAAAACATTTTAAATCTAAACAACTAGTTTTTCCAATAAGTTCAAAATATACATAAATGTTCATGCAATATAAAATATGTATAGTTGTTTACCTAATAAAACCATGTTCAAAGCAGAATGCCAGGATCCAATTTGTTAGGTAGAGAAAGATTTTTCTCCCTCCCATGTAGTCAGTTTTGATAGTAACTAATATTCATCCTATTAATGAAACTTATGTGCATGTAAACAATTACTATTGTAATAAAATAATGTTTATTAGTAATTTTCCCTTAGGAAAGGACTTAATAGTTTTAAAGAAAGGAATTTTCAGAAGTGCTTTGCAATGAAACACTAATCTCAAATCCTATTTTCCCTATGACAAACATCTTTAAGTGATAAGTTTAACATTTCACATTGAAGAATTTGAGTGAATTCCTTATTTAAAATATATACACATAAAATATGTGCAAGTAAAGCATGCTTTACTTTCACCAGATTCTAACAGTACTATTTATAAGGGAGCTACTTTCCTCAAATTATGTCATACTTTATGAATTAATTTTATACTGTACTCTATAAAGTAGAATATAGGATGTCTAAAAATTTTATCTTATCTTTTACAGGTATCTCTACAGAGAGAATTTTTAAAAACCACAAAAAAAAATTTCCATCTGTATGCAGGTTTTGGTGTAAAAGGACGAAAATATGTATGTAATACAATGTTACATTTATAGGGGAAATGTGTCTTAAAATACCAACTAACTTTCAGTCGTTCTAAAGAGATGGTATGTCTTTCTGGTATCTTAATTTATTCTCTGTTAGTGTCACTTGTTATATGCTTTGAAAGAAAAAAAAAAAAAACATGTCAAGGAAGTTCCTATTTTTACAATGATTCTGTATTCACAGTATTTTAAAAAACCATCTAGGACAGTGGTTCTCAATCAGTGGTGATGGTGGTGATTTTGCCTCCCAAGGAACATTTGGAAATAAATTGAGACATTTTTGGTTGTTATGACTTGGAGTACTGTTGGCATATTAGTGAAAAGAGGTGAAGAATCTAATAAACATTGTACAATTCACAGGAAGTGTAGCTGAGAACTATCTAGCCCACAACTAACAAAGAATTATCTGGCCCAAAATGTGTGAAGTGCAGATATTGAGAAGCCCTGATTTTGGAATAGAACTAGGGATTCTGCATTTTAAAATAGGATACATGTTAGATCAAATAAATCTCATACCTATAGTATATAAATATATGACATAAAGAGACACTAGATACGAGTAAACAGTGCAGAGAATAATACAATGTATTATGTATGTATGTACGTATGTAACCTCTATCCTACATGTTATCAACTCTGCTAAAAATATATATAATATATATATTTTACATATACTATATATTTTATATATATAGAGAGAGAGAGAGAGGAAAGAGAAAGAGCAATTTAATTTATATGACAAGTAGTTAGATCTTTCTTTTACTCTTTAAGTTTCAGGATATATGTGCAGGATGTGCAGGTTTGTTACACAGGCAAACATGTGTCATGGTGGTTTGCTTCACAGATCAACCCATCACCTAGGTTTTAAGCCCAGTATCCATTAGCGATTCTTCCTGATGCTCTCTCTCCCCTATCCCCACCCCTCGGCAGGCCCCAGTGCGTGTTGTTCCCCAAGTGTCCATGTGTTTTCAACGTTCAGCTCCCACTTATAAGTGAGAATATGTGGTGTTTAGTTTTCTGTTCCTGCTTTAGTTTGCTGAGAATAATGGCTTCCAGCTCCATCCATGTCTCTGTAGAGAGCATAATATCATTCATTTTTATGGCTACATAGTATTCCATGGTGTATATGTACCACATTGTCTTTATCCAGTCTAGTTAGATTTTCTTTTTTTCTGAAAAGACAGAGTTTCATTATGTTACCCAGGCTGGTCTTGAACTTGTGAACTCAAGTGATTTGCCTGCTTCGGCCTCCCAAAGTGCTGAGATTACCAGTGTCAGCCACCAGGACTGGCCTAGATCTTAACATAGTGAATTGTGGAAGCAAATGATTTAAGCAACCTGCAAATATTTGAGATTCACCTCCACCATGCTGAAACATGTCTTTCAGGGTATTTCTTTTTGACAAAAAAGAAAAAAAAATACCCTTTTATTAATCATGTGAAAAGTATTCCACATAATTCTAACTGAAAATATTAATAATCCAATATGAAATCCCTCATCCTTCAGGTTTTGTAAGTGATACTTTGTCCTCTAAGGGGTGAATTAGTAAGGGAGTATCACTAATATTCTTAAAATATAACTTTTTTTTTTTTTTTACTGTGAAGTAAGATTATCCTGTTTTCTTATAGATGTTGTTAAGAAAAGTTTAATTTTCTATAGAAATGTTTTTCTGATGCAATTGGAGGCACTTAAATCATTTCGATGTTAAACTTACTTTTTGAGAAACAGCTTGCAATGTTCCTATAATGGACAGTGGGATTTAAAAAATATATATTTTAAAAGTTAAAGAAATAGTAATTTATTTTATCATATTATGCTAGAAAATATGCCAAGTGTTTTATAAGCATTATTTTATTTATTTCTCTCAATGGTCACCTTTGTTTATGCAAATAAATTGCCTTCATCTTGTAAAGGCTAAACTTAACTTTGAGAAGGTAAAAAAGATTAAGTCAAGATCACACAAGTATTAAAAAGAGTACAGAAAGATTCAGGTTCCAGAGTCCAGGTTTTAACCACTACACTGCAATACACAACCTCTTTATGTGAAACAATTCATTCTGATCTATTCACTAGTTCATTCATGGGCCAATTCATGGATGTCTTATAAAACAGGGATGCAAAATGAAGACTGAGTTAGAGTACAATTGGTATAACTATATTTAATCTAATTATTGTTGTAACTATGGAGAAACCTCTCAATGTCTTACTCATTCTCTCTTTTTCTGGGTTTTGATTCTTTTTTAAAAGGATGTCATATTATTATCTAAAACAGTTTGTATATTTACCAGTTGCTATGGTTTTCAAAATAAAATTTAAAAGGAGATGAGTCAGTAGCCTGACTTTGAAAGTAAACTGAAACGTTTCTGCAAAAATAGTACTATTTTTATCAACAAATGCTTAAGACCCCTTTAAACCAAGCTCTGTTTACATGAAAAATAAGTTTCTACAAAAAGAGAAAAGCATCTTACAATTGGTGAAAGTCTAACAGATAAAGGGTTTGCAACACTATAATTAAAGTAACAGTCACATTCTTGATTTTTTTAATTCCAGTTAGAGCAGCTAAGAAAAGAAACACAAAACAGAAAAACCCAGGGTGGTAGATTCTTGCCGGGTTTATGAGAAAATTTAACCCCGCACCTGGAGTGGTGATGAAGAAAACACCTTTGGGCTGAGCGGGCACACAGAGAAGAATGACATGGCAGATGGGTGGTAGAGAAAGAAGTATAGAAAAGAAGAGTTACATTTCGCTTTTTCCACGCTTACAAACCACTCCCTTACAGGGTGGGGGAGGAGAGTTTGGTGGCAATGTGTAAAACAACATAAGAGAATTGTGCATCTATCTATCTATCTATCTATCTATCTATCTATCTATCTATCTATCTATCTAATCTAATCTATTTAGTTTACTTAACAAACACTTATAAAGTGCTTAGTGCTCCCCAGGTATCTTCTAACTGCTTAAAAGAGACTAATGTGACTGGGCGCAGTGGTTCACACGTGTAATCCTAGCACTTGGGGAAGCTGAGGAGGGCACATCACCTGAGGTCAGGAGTTCAATATCAGTCTGGCCAACATAGGAAAACCTCATCTCTACTAAAAATACAAAAATTAGCTGGACACGGTGGCAGGCGCCTGTAATCCAAGCTACTTAGGAGGCTGAGGCTGGAGAATCGCTTGAACCCGGGAGGCGGAGGTTACAGTAAGCCAAGATCGTGCCACTGCACTCCAGCCTGGGAGACAGAGTGAGACTCCATCTCAGCAACAACAAAAAAGAGAGCGAGACTGATGCATTTAATCTTTATAAAATCTTTATAACAATTCCAAAAGATTGTTATAAACAATCTTTATAACAAATCTTTATAACAATTACAGATTTACAGACAAGCAAACAAATACCAATGTAGAGAAACAAACTAATACTAATGCACTAGAAGCCAGGATATGACAAATTTGGAATTTGAACCCAAGCAATCTGGCTCTAGACTAAGCTGATTGCTATGAAGGTATTTTTTTAGAATTTACTGTTTGACTGAACAATATAGTCCTATTTAGTAAATTATATTTTGTAGTAAAAAGAGTTGAAAGTTACACTAATATCTAATGCCAGACATATTTAGGATCACGAGGACATATGCAAACAAACCCACCCAAATTGCTCTCACTAAAATTATCATTGACCTTCTTTCAGGTTGCCAAATCCAGTGAATACATTTATGTCTTTATTTTTATTGGCTTTTCTACAAAAGCAAATACTGTTGGCTAGCGTTAGCTTGAAACTTTTCCCTTTGTGTGTGCAAGCTTTCCCTTTTTGTCCTGAAATCTGTTGGTGCCCTTTATTCCAAGCATTCTTCTTTCCCTTCCTTTTTAGTATTGCAGTTCTCCAAGGCTCTATCCTTGCCCTTTTCTATTTTCTGTAATACTCCTAAGAAATTGTTGGGAACAGGCCCCCCAAAATCTGGCTATAAACTGTCCCCAAATCTGGCCATAAATGAAACCTCTGAAGCACAGTGATGTGTTCATGATGGCCATAACGTCCACGCTGGAAGATTGTGGGTCTGCTGGAAGGTTGTGGGTCTACCGGAATGAGGGCAAGGAACACCTGGCCTACCCAGGGTGGAAAACTGCTTAAAGGTGTTCTTAAACCACAAACAATAGCACGAGTGATCTGTGCCTTAAGAACATGCTACTGCTGCAGATAACTAGCCAGAGCCCATCCCTTTATTTTGGCCCATCCCTTTATTTTCCATAAGGGATACTTTTATTTAATCTAATATCTATAGAAACAACACTAATGACTGGCTTGCTGTTAATAAATATGTGGGTAAGTCTCTGCTTGAGGCTTTCAGCTCTGAAGGTTGTGAGACCCCCGATTTCCGACTTCACACCTCTGTATTTCTGTGTGTGTGTCTTTAATTCCTCCAACACTGCTGGGTTAGGGTCTCCCCGACCGAGCTGGTCTAGGCAAGAAATCTTACCTACATTTTGCCTTCAATCTACAATTGAAGAACTACAAAAGTTCTAGTTTTAGCCCAAACCTTCCTTCCTTTTTAGCCCTAAATATTCAACTGTATTCCAGAAGTATCTCAAATTCAGCACATTCCAAAGTTTAATTTTTCAGCTAATCCTTTAAATCAATTGTCCGCAAATGATGGCCTAAAGGCTAATACTGGCTAGTGAGCCACTTGTTTATATGGTTGGAAAAAAACCCAAATGAAGAATACTATTTCATGGCACATAAAACTTGTATGAAATTCAAATTTTGGTGTCTCGAAATTAAGTTTTATTGGCACACAGCCACACTTATTCATTTCCCATATGACTGCTTTCACATTACAACTGCAGCAGAGTAACTGCAACAGAGAACACACGGCCCACAAGTCCTAAAATATTCATTAATATTATTTGGCCTTTCACAGAATATATTTGCTGACCCCCTCTCTTAAAGCCATCCCATATTCTTCCTCCTTTCCCCAGGTTCCCCACTCAAATCTCTATCACTACTTTTTATTGATTTCACCTCTAAGTATATCTCATCAGAGACCATTTCACGTACAAGCATCTCCCAGATTTTGACATCAGCCACCTCCTGATCTACTGAAGTAACTTCCGGTGATGGTTATCTTTACATGTAAATTTGACTAGTCTAGTGAATGTCTAGATAGCTGGTAAATAATTATTTCTGGGTGTATTTCTGGAAGAGATGAGTATTTGCATTAGTATACTGGGTTAAAAATTTCCTACCCTTGCCAGTACAGGGAAGCATCCATCATCCAATCTGTTGAAGGCCTAAATAGAATAAAAAGGTAGAGGAAAGACAAGTTTGTTTCCTGTTTGAGCTGGGATATATATCTTATCCTATACTCCATCATTGGCACTCCTGGTTCCCGGACTTATACCATTACCCACCTACCCTTCCTGGTTTTTAGGCTTTAAGATTTGGACTGAGTTACACCACTGGTGTTCCTGGTTCTCCTGTTCACATACAGTAGATTGTGGAACTTCTTGTCCTCCATAAGCATATGAGTTAATTTCTATAATCTCTCTATCTCTCTGTGGGGGTGTGCATAACATATATATACACATACATATATATTCTATACATACATATACATACACGCACATATACACTTCAATCCTGTCTCTCCAATCAATCCTTTACAAATTTCTATCATGAAAATCTGTTCTTTTTACTCCTTTGACCATATTTTTTTTTAATGTTTTTCTCCTTTTCTTAGAGGAATGGTTCTTAAGTCAGCATTATGTCCCCTGGGAATTTGTTAAAGATGCAAAATGTCAAACCTCACCTAAGACCTACCGAATCAGAATCTCTGGGTAACACCCACCAATATGTGTTTTAATAAGCCCTCCATTAAATTTAATGCACACTTATGTTTAACATCATTTGAACCATTTATCCCAGAGGAAAAAACTGTATATTTCTTTGTAGGGATATTATTTGAGCATGAGCATGATCTGACCCCTGCCTAATCTTGTCTCTGATTTATTCTTTCCTTACTTGTAGCTGCTTCCATCTGCAAATGTGGAAATAAAACCCCTCCAAGTTAGTAATTTGCCTCAGGTAACATGGCTAGTGAGTGACATGAGGGAAGAATTAAATTTAGCTAATCCCAAGGTTTGTTTTGTTTTGTTTTTAGTACCACACCCTGCTACTTTGTAAAATACATTTACTATACTCTTATATTCAAAGTCCATCTATCATAACAATGTTTGTATTTATCCTAATTGTTAATGTAGTTTGTTCCTCCTCTTAGACTATAAACTCCAGGAAGGTAAGGAAGTTTGTCCAAAGAGAATGTCAATAAAACATGACTCTCTACTGCCATCTGGTGATAAAACGCAACAATTCCAAGAGGAATATATGTGCATTCAATGTCTTCTGCCTGTAAAGTGTAGTAAGACAAAAGCTTTGGCTTCAGACTTCCTTTCAGATAACAGAATGATTACTCCCTGGCTGTTAGATCTTGAGCAATTTACTTAGTATTTCTCTGTCTTAGGTTCCTCATCTGTAAAACTGGGTTGCTAACAATTTTTCTCATAGAAATGCAATGATAATCAAGTTAGCTGCTATTATTATAATTATCAATACTGTTATAAAGGACTTAGCTAGACTCTAGAGTTGGCACAAAGAAATAAATGTAACACTGTTCCTTAAATATTTTATAATCTAGGTGACTAGGTAAGACAGCGTTAGGAAACGATTAGTGAATACATAAATAAACAACCATACAAGCTTTAAATGCTGAGTCCTTATGATGTGAACTATTAATGTAGAGGACGTAAAATTTGAGCTAGTATAAGAATTTATAATCGGTATGTGTGAGAAGGAGTCTCAGATGGAGAACTGTTCCTGCAAGTCTTTGCACACATTGAGACTAACACTTGTAAAGTACTAATAAAAATGATATAATTGGGTAACCCGCTCAGGTCCCCTTCCACGCTGTGGAAGCTTTGTTCTTTTGCTCTTTGCAATAAATTTTGCTGCTGCTGCTCAAAAAAAAAAAAAAAAAAAAGGTATAACTGATAACTGCACACTTATATTACAAAGTCATAATCACAAAACCATTTTTATTTAATGCTTCATTATATAATCCCAGATCTCATTATCCAACCAAAACCTAACATATGACCCAAAAAGTGTTTATGAGTTTTCTTGTGGTTGTTTTTTAATATACCTGAAAATTAATAATTGTATTTTACTGATAAAATATAGATTAGATTACTTCATAAATGTGAATTATATATTTTCAACTTAAAGAAAAACCAACATTGTGTTAAATGATGATTAAACTCAACATTTGCAAGATCCTGTGATTGAGACACATGATCTCCAGTTTGAAAAAGCAAGTACAGAGAGGTTAAATAACTTGCCAATAATGTCCAATAACACATTAATAGCTGAGACTCATGAATCTGAAATAAAACTACGCTAATGATGAAGGGTACATCATGCAATTAATAAATCATATGTTTAGGATTTGAACCCAGGCCATGCCATTAACTCTAAGCTTGGCTCCCTCATGCTGTAATTTTTTTAAATTAATATTTAAAATACCCACTATTGCTCCTTCATATTGCATACGTTTCAGCTTTGGTTTGTTTCTTCCTAATCCCATATAACAACAACATTAAGAACCAAAGCAATCTAAAATGTATTTCTAAAATATTCTGCTTAAATGTCCAATAACCAATTTGGAATTTTGTGTGAATAATGAATGCTTACTCGTAAGAAAACTGGTGCTAAAACTTTTATTAATTTTCTACTTGCAGGATTAGATAATGTCAAATAGTATTTGTAACCTTTGTTTCTTTAATTTGTGAAAGATATATTTCAATTTTATAGTACTGAATGTCATGTATTTTTAAAATGTATTATTTTTTTTCGTGAACATCATGTTATTATTCACCAGAAAACGGGCTACTATTATTGTATTTGTGTTAATGCTGAGCCTTTGTCACCATTTTCATTTGAATTCTATCCTTGGTAATAAAATAGTCAATATGTTCCTGCATCTTTTTTCCCTAGCAGTGGAAGTGTTACTTCACTGAAGCAGATAAACAGGACAGATAATGATTTTTATAAGCTCAGTGATCCTTATAATGGGGAAAAGTAGAAGGTTCTCTGATCACTCTTAAAATTGGAAACTGACTGAATTTCATTTGGGAAACAGCAAGTTCTTTTCGTAGGTGATATTCTCTAAATTTATTTAAAGACTAGAATATTTGCCCTGAATCCTGGGAAAATATGTTAAATTAGATCTACATAGTAAAATCTTGCTTATCTTAAGTAAAGAGGAAAAATCATATATAAATCATATTTTGAGTTAAGTAAAAAAGTTAAGGATGCCTCCCCCCACCAAAAAATGACAATGAATGTCTCATTTCTTTTCTACACATGCACAAATGTCAGGAAAGTTTGAGAGTATCACGGTTCTTCCTGTTCTATGAATTTACTAAGGGTCATGCCAATGTAGGCAAATTAGACAGTGCAGTTAGTAAATGAAAGACATTGATCCTATTTTGGATGAGAAGGAATGATGCAATGCAACACATAGATGAAGTCCATTTCTCATGGTCCAGTTCATTTAGATTGTGCATAACATACAAATTATTATTACTAAAAAATGCCAAACAATCTGAGGGACAAAAATACAGTTGTGTAAATAATTTTACACTTGAAATAATCAAAACCATTCATATCTTATAAGTGATTGTCATCTAGAGTATTTGCTTACAGCTAGGCATTCCTCTGTTGAAGAGGAAGCTTCTAGAGAAGAGTATCTTTTTCATTATACTAGTGGCACGTTGCTGATCAGAATAATAACTTCTTGCCTTATTTAAATTTAGTTAAATTCAATATATCTATTAAATCCTTATTAAATGCAAAAATGACTAATCTATATACTTTTTTTCTGTATCGTCCTCATGCTTTTTAGCTTATAAGGTGAAATAAATCAAGAGTGGAAGAAAAAAATGAGTTATTGTTCACGTATGCAAGCAGTATGTATAGAAACCAGTATGTATAGAAACTCCCATGTAGCAAAGAAGGATCAATTACATAAGAAAATAGACCTGAGAAATTGAGAGTATCTGGGAAAATAACTAGATTCAATCAGATTGTCAGAGAAAGGACACAGAAAATTTTGCAGATGAGACTTTGGTAGAAGAAATAGCATCAAGGGAGGATGAAGGTCACATACTAAAGAAAGGCAAAGAATAGCCATGTGATATTGCCAACCAGAGAGGTAACTGGTTTTAGTCAAGTCTAAAAGATACTATAATACAAATTTAAAATATAAGGCTCAGTGTGTGGAACAAATGCCCTACAAGCCAATGAGTTAGAAGATCTTATTCCACACTGAAAAAGAAAGAGAAGGAGAAAATGCAAGAGCTTTTCATCTAAGAATCATGAATCTAAAATGAAAATATGCTAATGAAGGGGACATTGTTTGCATTCAAATGAGATTTCCACCAGTTATGTCACATATAATGGGGAAAAAGTATAAAAGGATGAGCTGATGTTACGCCAAATGGTCATGGTATCCCAGTAGAGGAAAAAGTAAGAATTAGGATAGTAACATTTGGCAAAGATTGAGCGGAGGAAACAGAATCATGAAACCAAGATGGCGTTCACTGTTGAACCAAAAGCTGAAAAACATGGGGAGAGGTAGCACATATGTGCCTGTGAACTCACTTCTCTTAAAATAGAGGAACTCAAGCAAATGGTTCACCTTTTCTCATGTACCACCCCGTCTCCTCCCAATATGCTACATGGCAATAATCTAAAAATTAGGGGACTTAATTTAAAATAAATAAATATTTATTTGCATATGCATAAAATGTCAATAACTTTTAACTTACAGAAGATTATTTTATAGTTCAAATATTACATTATCAAGATGATAATAATTTCTGGGTGGTTAATCCATAAGTGAACAAGCACTTACCCTGTGGTTGGCGACTGGGATGGTATATCTGAAGGTCAAATGGCTGTGCACTGGTTTTCTGAATCACACTGACATTCTGCCCTGTCCACTTATTGGCTTTGGACAATGTGTTGGTCCTCCAGTCTGTCCAGTAGACTTCACTCCCATATAGAGACACAGCAAAGGGATGGGAAAGGTATTCATGACCTCGGATGATTTCTATCATGTTTGTTCCATCATAGAGGGCTGAATAAATAGCATCTGACCTACAGAAAGATAAATACATGGGTAGTTTGTCAAAACTCATTCAACTAGTACAGAGACATAATCATATAACTCAGCTAAATGACAAAAAAGGTATTTTATAAATATTTTTATGGATCTGTATCTGATTTGGGAAAAGCAAAAAAACAAAACAAAACAAAACAAAACAAAACCCACCTCCAATTTTAATATATGCGTACATGATACTGACATGTTAGGACATTTTCCAGTGTTGTAAATATTATCTGAGGAAATAAAAAACAAGATCCAGAAAAGAGATAATTGTTTAAACCTGGCATCTGTCCACACTATCCTTTTCTCAAAGTGGTCCACAGTTAGTCCATTAGGCCAAGCCCCAGTTTTCATGTCTTTGTAGATGGTTTTTCTTGCAGCACCACTCATAGAGGCAGATTCAATGCGAGGAAAATTTGCATCCCAGTCTGTCCAGAAAAGAATTCTTAAAAAAAAAAGAAATAATGCTATTGTTTCAGTCATTCATTTCACAGATATTTATTGAGTGTCTACTATGTGCTAGGCACTGCATAGGTGTTCAGTCACAACAGAAACAGATGTATTATCTACCCTCATGGAGCTTATGGTCCAGTGGAGGAGTCAGACTAAATAAGTGCACAAATATATGATGATGACTTGTGAAATATTTTGAAAAAAGTTACTATGAGAGAGAATAGCAGGTGACTGACCTACTTAGAGAAGGTGATCAGAAAAAAAGCACTTTGAGGAGTGATAGTTATACTAAAACTGAAGAACGAGATGGGCAGTATAAAGAGCATGGCAAGTAGAATAAACAACATATGCTAAGACCCTAACAGGAAAAAGAATGTGGGCTATTTGAGGAACAGAAATAAAGTCAATGTATTGGAAGTATAGTGAGTGAGGAGGAGAGGTGAGGAATAGGAAATCAAAGAGGTGATCTTATGGGTGTTGTAGGGTAAGATAATTATTTTGGATTTTATATTAAGGGAATAAGAAGTGCATGGACCTTTGGTGGCTTTTAAGCAGAGGAGAAATGTTATTCTGTATATTTAGTAAATATATACAGACATAGTGACAGCAACAAGAGACAGACAAATTCCCAGGCAGCCACAAATAGGTCCCCGGTGAAACTCAACCTTCAAGCCAGGGCAGTCTAACGCCTGAAAACCAGGCTACCAGTTCTGGATTGAATCCATGAACCAGAGTGAGAACTTCCATCCATGTCTTATCCACTCTCTCTTAATTGGTTCTTTCTGAATGATGCCTTTAGCCCATTGAATGATTCCTTTTCCAAGCCCACCCATAAACCAATTAGCAAGCATTCCCCCATTTGAAGCCCATAAAAACCCCCAGCAAAGCCTCAGAGAAGGCTACCCACTTTCAAGTCCCCTCTTGCTGTTGAGAGCTTTTCTTTCACTCGATAAATTTTACTCTGCCTTACTCCCTCTCCAGTATCCATGTACCTTATTCCTTTTGGTCATGGGACAAGAACCTGGAGTCACTGAACTGCAGGAGTGAAAGAGCTATAATGCTCCTGCTTGCCAAGTTACATGTGGCAGGAGGAAAAGAGCTGTAACACTCCTGCCTGCTGAATTAGGGGAATAAAAAACCCACAATAGTGATGAGACAGTATATCTGTCTAATCAGTATGTACACAGGATATACTGTACCAAATACAGATACACTGTCTAATCAATGTGGCTATTATACAGAGAATAATAGTGAGGCAAGAGTATCAGCATGTTAAGTGGTTATATAAAAGACCAGAAAAGATGATAGTCGTCTAGAATATGGTGGTGGCAATAAAGGAGAGAAGTGAGTTGATTCAAGATATGATTTGAAGGTAGAATTGTCAGGACTAGCTGATGGACTGGGTGTAAGAAATGAGGTAAGAAACAGAATCTCTGGAGACCGTCCATTTCTTGTTTCAGCAATCTCAGATCGAGGGAAGGATACGGTATATAGGGATTCCATTAAGTGAGAGGGAAAAATGGAAGAGGAACAAATTTCAAGAGTTTAGAATTGAGTGTTGATGGGTGTAGACAGTGTTAGGGCTCAGAGAATAAAATGCCAAAGTATGGTGCTTTGGCGTGCTGAGCACTTTTTTGAATTAAAGGAAATTTAAAGTTCATGGAAGCTGCCTTTCAAGAATGTTCTAACCTTCTCGCTCTCTTCCTTGCCCCAAACACAAGGGAGGGACTCTCTGGAAGTACGCTTATTTGACCAAAGAAAACTTCTTTCAAAAGAAATGCAATTGTCTGAAAACCATTCCCTTGGAATCTCATTCAATAACCAGGAATGATTAAACCACAAAGATGAAAAAAGACTCATCACCACACCCAGACAGACTTTTCATCTATTCTGACGGAAGCTCTGAGAGATTTTCTGAGAGGCTTTATTTGTATGCTAAGACAATGTTTGTTCACTGTGAGGTTCTGCCCTTCACCTTTCTGGAAATTATAGCCACTTACCTCAGAGGTCAGAGGAACGTTGGCCCAGGACATTGTCTATTATTTGAGCTCATTCAATTCCCCTGAAAATTATCACTCCTCAAAATACCTTACATTTCCCATTTCCCTCTCCTGTATGAAGAGGGCATATAAGCCTCAATCATCTGGCCTTCTGATTCTTTATTTTGTATGGCTCCCATGTACACTTGCACGTTAATAATCCTATATGCCTTTTCTTCTCTTAATTTGTTGGCAGTTTATTTCAGGACACTTGAACCTCCAGAGAGGGAGTGAAAAACTCCCTTTGCTCTTATAGCAGCAATCAAAAAGAGAAAGTAATGTTGCAGTACATGTTTCCATCAGGTCTGGCAATATTTTGTTGACAAATGGTAAAATTATGAAATTGTAAAAAAAATATTTGCTCTTCATGTAATTATATATAGCTTTGTTAATTTTTGACTCTTCTATTATTCTGTATAATCCTTGAAAATAGGAATTTGGTAAATTACCTTGTAAAATGAAACAATCCTTTAAAACAAAATTTAAAATTCAATTAACCCATCTTCCTTTTAAACAAATTTTATGTGAATTTAAAGAAATGTGAAATGACGTAAAGTAAGTATTCACCATGACTTCTATTTTTGAAAAGAATATAATCTGTTATAGAAAACAGGAATTACAAATATGAAATGATTAGAGGACAGTTTAAAACATTATATTTATAAACAGAGTAATTACATATGCTAAAAGAGTATGACAAAAAGGGAAGAAAGATGAGAGTGGAACTTCCTATGTAAGTTAAAACACTGACATTTGGTAAGTGTTATTAGATAACTGTGTCAATATTAAATAGTGGTAATATATTTGTGTAAAACAAACTTGGATTAAAGTTGGAATTTGTCACTTACTTCTGCATACTTAATCTCAAACCCCATTTTCTCATCTGAAAATCAAATCTGTTATAGTATACATTTGTTGGGAACATTAGATGAGATAATGGATGTAAACAATTTAGCACACAGAATGATTAGCACAGAGAAAAGATTTTTGTACATGCATGTTCACACACATATTGATAGAGAATAAATAATTTTTAAAGGAAAACTTTCACAGTCTTGCAGCTGTTAAGGAAACAGAGAAGGGGAGAGAAGGAGGGAGAGAGAGAAAATACTAATATCTATGTTTAAATGCTACAACAGTGCTTATGTGAAAGTAGATTAGTTTTATGAAGCAAACATGAATCAAAGTCATGAGAATGTGATTCAGGGCAAGAGATCATAGGATTTGATTCATCTCATAGAATTTATTTTAAACAATAGGTTTCTATTAGTTACTTTTTAAAAGAATTTTAGTTTCATGGAGATGTGAAAGGAAAATAAATTTTGGAGATTTTTGATTTTGACTACTATAGGGGCTTTATTTATATAACAAGGCCAACATTTTGCTAGCCAGGCCAAACTGAGAGAGCAATGGCTGTCACCCCATGCTGTAGTTTGATGGCTAAAGTTCTGCCTTCTTTTTTTTTTCCACCATGATATCCTGGGGTTGGTTCCTATATAAACCCTTTTCTTGTTTGATACTTGGTAATTCTGAAATAGCAGCAATTTATCCTAGCTGAAATATAGTAATGACATTTAAAAATTTTTTTTTAAGGAAGTCAATGGTTAGAAGTCAGCTTAATTAAAAGCTAACATCCAAGATGTATGTGTGTTTGTATGTGTGTGTTCGTATTTAAAAGTCCTTCATGTTTTTGTTTTTTTCTCTCGTAGGACGTTGTCTTTTTTTTTTTTTTTTGAGCAAAGTTTTTATCTTCTCAGTTGACTGAATTCTGTTTTCTTTATTTACTCCTGCTGTCTTTCCCTTCTCTTTCACCTTCTGCTGCATGAGGGACCTAAAATAGTTTATAATAGCCTGGGGTTCCTTAAAGAAAACAGAGAAGGCACCAGGCTCCCTTTTGGGGAAAATTATCTGTTTTTCCTTAATGAATCTCAAGAGTATGAACAGGCAAGTTCATCTCAGCTCTTAAGCTGCTTGCTTTTGTATTGTGCCATCTGATTTTTTATTTATTTATTTATTTTTAACTAAAGTAGCTATTGCAACAGAGGCTACTCTTGGTTTTGTAAGGAATAGTGTAGTTTAGACACTTAGAAATGTCTTTATTTATTTATTTTTTAATGAACTGTAAGCGCATTCCATGGTTTAACCTCTTAATAATTTTCTTTTTGGAGACCCAGGATTCAGTGTGGGCTCTACCCAGAGCTCAGAGATCCAGTTAAAGATACACAGACTCTATCTAAATGAAACTAGTCTCCTTATACAATCTTTTGATAGATTGCCTTAACTTTATGTTTGATTTGGTATCCATCTTTAGTCTCCCTCTAGCACCACCAAACTTTTTCTCTCTATACCTTATGATGTACATTTTGCTATTTGATTTTCACCTTAGTTGTTTCCTTTAATATGAAAAATTAAGGCTATTTAGCTGACAACTGCCTAGGGTTGTGAAACAAGTTATCAGAAATCTGAA
Source organism: Colobus angolensis palliatus (assembly GCF_000951035.1). Taxonomy (NCBI): domain Eukaryota; kingdom Metazoa; phylum Chordata; class Mammalia; order Primates; family Cercopithecidae; genus Colobus; species Colobus angolensis. The sequence goes on from NW_012114566.1 coordinate 3,491,225, forward strand.
AGTCCAAGACAGGAAAAAAAAAAAAAAAAAAGGTCTTTATGAATCCATAAAGATGTATTTCTCTCAGCAGGCATAATATGTTTATGTATTTATATGCATATACACAATGTTTCACTACTAAAAATATATACAAGAGCTCTAATTAATTGGTTTAAGAAAATAAAAGCAGTTGAATCAAATACTTTATCAGGAATAAAATACTAGTCAAAAGCTTTTTCAGGTTTATATAACAAGTAAAATCTTTAATAAATAAGGTAGCTTTAAAATTTTTGGTAAAGTAGTTAAGACTTTAGAAATGTCTTAAGAATTGCCAGAATACATTTTTGTTTGCATATATTAATCAAGCACTTTCTTATTTATCATTGCCAAATATTATAAGGTGTCAAAATTTGGCATAGTAGATACAAAACTATAAACCTAGCACAAGACAGAATAATCTTTGTTTGTATGATCTTTAATAAATAAGACATTGATGTTGTTTTCATAAAAACAGCTACATCTTAAATTTAGTAAGCTTACTTACTAAATTACTAACTAAATACAAGATAAATTACTTACTAAATAAAGTAAATAAATAAATACATAAAATTACTTACTAAATAAAGTAAATAAATTACTTACTAAATACAAGATTACTAATCTTGTGGCTTTAGGTGGTCTAGTCCACAGGTAGTAAGGTTTGTTTTGGGAAGGGACCATAACTGTCTTTGTTTCAAAGCTAAACTATTAACTAGAAACTAAGTAACACAAATACAAAGTTAGTTTGGCCTACACTCAGAAATGAACAAGGATGGCTTGAAGGTTAGAAGCAAGATGGGGTCAGTTAGTTCAGATCTCTTTCACTGTCTCAGTTATAATTTTGCAGTGGTAGTTCCGTAATTTTAAATGATGACTATCACGGTTTTTATAAATAATGTAGGTAAATGATTAAAATAATTAGGTAAATGTAATGGGATAAATACTCGTAAACAAACTCATAATTTAGATTCTAAAGTTATATTAAATTAAATAATATGTATTTCATTATTGAGGTATTTTTCAATAAATGTATATTTGTAGGAAAACATTCTTTCAATAAAAAGTATGTCCTTTTTAAAAAGGTGAAAAATTTTTATGTCATTCAAAGCTTTTTTAAAGGTTATGTATAAAACAAGGTAAAAGGAATGGGGAAATAAGATAAATGTAAAGAAAGTTATAAAAATGAAGAGCTTTTTTTCTGGTAAGAAAGCTGAAAGAGAAATAATTTTTATATGAGAAAGAGTCTTATATGGTAAATTTAGTCCTAGAACAAAATGACTGGTTGTTTAAGAAACAGAGATGTTCAGAACAAACCAGAAAATCCAAGCATGACATGAATGATCTGTGTAAGTCACAATAAAGATTAATTAAAAAAAAAAAAAACTTTTATATGATCAAGCTGTCTATAATTAAAGGGAAATTATAAGGGCCTTTCTAAAGATTAGGGCTTGATATTAAAAAAACACACAATAAATGGTTAGAACAATGACATTTTCTTAAGAGATTGATTTATTCTTAGTAAATTATAACTTTTTTTTAACACAAAGTTCAAATTTATGGCATCTCACCATTTTCGATTTTCTCTCCCCTTTTAAAGGGAACAAGATAGTAAAGTTGCCCTTCAACTCATTTTCAGCTCAAATAAGTTTTTTTCCTGAACTTTTGTTTGTATCTGATGCCAACAATGTTTTCTTAAAGGTCTAAAGGAAATGTTTTCTTTCAACATAATATTCTTTGCAGTGCAGAAGGTCTTTTCTTTTGCTTTTGGTAACTGGTCTAACAGATTTTATGGTTTATCAAAACAACTCCTATGTCATTATTATTAAGTTTTGGTTTGCAGTGAGCTGAGATAATGCCATTGCTCTCCAGCCTGCATGACAAAAGCAAAACTCTGTCTCAATAGAAAAAAGAAAAAAAAAAAAAAAGACACCAAGTCCTGCTAAATCTTAAATGCTGGCAGGAATTAAAGCCTCATCTTTAGTCCTGGTAGAAGATGACAATAAAAATAAATTGCATTCCTGAGACCCAGGGTCAGAAATTAAAGCTATTCAATTCCTCAAAGCCCAGGAACTATTACAGAAGAGGTGGGCATGTGAGATTGTAAGGGCAGATTTTGAGAGATAAAGTAAGTCCAGTTTCTCAATAAATTAATCATTAAAGTCAAAGGCATACTAATGCAAGACCAGTATATGGGCCCCTGTGTCAGATTAACAGAGTTTTCTTGAAGCATTAGCTGACTACTTAATAAAGGTTATAAAAGGCTTATGGAAGTTATATCTTTTGGTCAAGATTAAAATTTTATAGATTGCTTATATTTTGAAAAACAAATTTAATTGGCTTCTTACTTTTATTTGGGCTTATTGTTTTTAAAATTAAGTCTCCTCTCTCAAATAAGGAAGGTTTTCACCTCTTTTTTAAAATCCTTGAGTTATCAGTTTGGTCAAATGAATGATTTATTTTACAAAGACATGCGATATCAAGTGTTTTAATATTTGCTTTGGTATTTGATACTTTTAAAAATCAAATTAGAAATTATGTCTTTTCTGACCTAATTAATCCTTTAAGGTGTTAGTTTCCCTAAAGTCTAAAAATGATATAATTTGACTTATTTGGTATAAAAATTATACAGGAAGCATTGTCAATTGTGAAATGGTGTTTGGTTTTCTTTGGGCTGTATTTGTGTACGCTACTGGTATGTGTTCAAAAATTATGAGAAACTCTTATAATTCTAATATGAATTTGTGTACATTATAAGTAGCAATTGTAATTGTTATATTAAATTATTGTGTGCCACAGAGGTAACAAATTTCCTTGTCAATGGTGCCTTTGTTTATAACTGCCCTAAAATTTGTGTCTTCCACGGATAATTGTTGTCTTGTTTGGGTTCTCTTTAGAAGGTGGTTTTACATCAGCTACAAAACTCTAACAGATGCTCTTGAATCCAGCTTTCTGATAACTTTGGAGGTTGTGACCTCAGAATAGAGGAAACATTTTCAGAATTCATTGAGAGCTTAAATGTTTATGACTATCAAGCAGAACAGAAATTAACTGCATGGACTGAACTAACAGAAGAATGAAGTAATCTTTTTGACTTATTGCTTGAAATGTTGCTGATCCTTTGCTTTGCTTTTTCAGAGTCAGGAAAACTTTTCTTTGAGCTATTGACAGCTTTTAACAACTTAGTATATACTCCTATGAACACAATTTGGAGCATGTTTGTTTCTCTCTACCTGATTTCTACATATTTTTGAAACTATTTGTGAGTATTGTTAGCTTATGGCAATATAGTTATTTGCATAAGTGCAATAAAAATTTGTTTTCATTTGTAACAGGATACAATTGGAGAAACTGGTTATTTTACCAAGGCTATGACTGGAGTGGTGTGCTTTCCTCTAAGGAATCAAACTTGACTTATGGAGTCAACAAAGCAAAAACTGGCTTTGTACCTTGTCTACATCATCTCTGTACAGGGTTCCTGACCTGTGGTAAGTAAAGAACACCATTTTTATGACAGGCCCAGGAGCTCCAAGTTTATCTTGGAACCTCAAGAGGAGAGGAATTCACCCAACTCATAGGTATTTGATGGTACGAACCCATGGCTGGGCTTGACTTTAAAACAGTCTTATCTGAGATTCCTTCTATGGAACAAAATTCCATCAAAGCCAATTTAAAAGCCTATGTGAAAAAAATAATTTTTCTTGCTGCACTGTATACAAATAATCAGGCCCAGTATAATAAAGCAAATCAGTCCTACCAGGATTTGTCTTTGGTGAAAATGGGAACCTGGACAGAGAAAAATTATGTTTCAAAAACTGTAGTACACCTGTTATTAGATTCTAATCTTGCCTAATGTTTTTCTTTTTTTATTATTTTCTACAGTTTAAACCAAATTCTATTTTTTCTTGGCTACAATCCTGCAAAATAATGTTTTTGTTTTTTTTTTTTTCGTTTTCCTTCTTTTTTCTCCATTTTTTTCTAATTTGGAGTCATGAAAAACTAAGCTGTGCTTTTGCAAAGCCTTCTGAACTGAAGGTAGACAACTTAAACTTCAGAAGAAAATAACAGCAACCTATTTAAAGCCACATACATAAACGACTTTCATACCTGCCTACTGAGGCATGGACTTCAGAGTAATGTGGCCTGTACTGATTCTCCAGGACTATTCTTTTGTTTGCTGTTGTTTTTCTCCCTTCTTCCCCCTATTTTCTTGTCACAGGACATGAGATTTCACAACCTGCTAAAAATGAGCTTTCCTAATAACTCAAGATTTATCCATCTAGGAATAAACCATCCTAGCCATGAGAGATCAGATGAAACCTGAAACCAGAGACTCATTTTCTTCTAAAATGCTTTCTCTGAAAGATTTTAAACAGAAAAGGGGGAAAACGTGAAAGAAAAATAAATCTTCGGGCCCCCAAGTCACTAAGCTAAAGGGAAAAGTCAAGCTGGGAATTGCTTAGGGACAACCTGCCTCCCATTGATTCAAAGTCACCCCTCTGTTCATGGAGATAAATGCATTTGCCTTCTTTACAGAGGCTAACCAGAAACTCAGAAGTAGGCAACCATTTGTCTGTTATCTACCTTGACCTGGAAACCCCCCCACCCCACCCCCGCTTCAAATCTTCCCGCAGTTGCTTCGAGTTGTCCCACCTTTACGGACTGAACCAATGTTCATCTTACATATGTGGATTGATGTCTCATGTCTCCCTAAAATGTATAAAATCGAACTGTGCTCCAACCACCTTTGGCATATGTCATCAGGAACTTCTGAGGCTGTCTCATGGGCACATGTCCTCAGTTTTGGCAAAATAAACTTTCTAGATTAACTGAGACCTATCTCAGGTTTATGGGGTCCACAGACAGCTTTAGTTCTACGTATATGGCTTTAATTTTAGTTTCAAGGCTTTCACAGCTATGGCTGTGGAAGCATATTCAGAAAAACAGTATCCAAATTGTTTATTGTTTGATAATGAAATATGTGAATAAGACCATTGGGAAAGAATAAAAATGAACATTCATATACCAGAGGACAATGTACTGATCATTGTTTAAGCTAGATAATGGGTACAAGAGAGTTTACTATACAATCCCTACTGGTTTGTGTACTTTAATGTTTCTATAATAAAAGCTTAAAAGTGTAAATAACTCAAATAGGTAAAAATTTTTTAAAATGTACCAGAGGACATTTATAAAATTGCAGTGTTGGGGTCTATTTTCCAAAAAAAAATTATGTTTAAAGATAAGATTGTTTTGTATAAAAATATTAATTATCTGAAAATATTATCATGAAATTATTTATAAGCAAATTTAATCACAAAATAATATAATATATTGCCAGTCAAATAGAAAAATGGAACAAAGGTTAATATAAAGCTGACAGGCTATTTAAATAGTTAAATGTCTTTCTTAAAAATAATGAATATGAAATAAATTAAATCTCATTTCAATTTAATTTTGAATGCACAGATCTTTCATAGACAACAGGTTGTTATTTATCAGCTGCTTTTAAACTTAGCATTAAAAAAAAAAAGTTTAAATAGAAAGAACACAAAGACAGCATCAATCTAGTTTGTAGTGTTATCTCCACAAACAAGGGCCAGAAGAGAGATTTGCAAGCTTAAAAAAATAAGAGGCCGGGTGTGGCTGCTCATGCTTGTAATCCCAGCATTTTGGGAGGCTGAGGTAGATGGATCACATGAGGTCAGGAGTTGGAGACTAGCCCGGCCAACATGGTGAAACCCTGTCTCTACTAAAAATAGAAAAGTTAGCTTGGCGTGTTGGCACACATCTGTAATCCCAATTACATAATCACTTGAACCTGGGAGGCGGAGTTTGCAGTGAGCTGAGATCATGCCACTGTACTGCAGCCTGGGGGACAGAGCAAAACTGTTTCAAAAAAAAAAAAAAAAAGAGCAGCCTGGGGGACAGACAGAGACTCCATCTCAAAAAAAAAAAAAAAAAGAAAAAATAATCCCTGAAAACAAACCATTAATTTGGAAGTTATAGGCAGTCTCTGAGTATTTGTGGATAAGCCACCAATGGATGTAGATAAGGCTATACTCCCCACTCTGCAATGATAAGACAAAAACTTCTGATGCATCATCTTGTGCCTGTATAACAATTGGGAAATAGGTGTCTACCTTGTAACTTTCTATCCAGTTACACTTTGAATAGTTGCGGCGAGTCCAACTATCTATCAGTGACCCTGCAATTCTGCATTCTCTATATTTATATTTACTAGAAATAGGCACTGTGAACTCTGGAACGTTTTTCTAGTGGGGGAAAAATATGGCTTGGGACACTTTGATTCACTAAAATAAGTGATCGTGTCATTTCTTCACTAAACCTAGTGGTGTTAGTATACTTCCTCTATAGTAATCACTGTGAGACTAAAATTTCATCAATTTAAATGAGAAATTCCAACACTTTTTATAAATAACATGTTATAGAATTAGTCACCATAAAAGTGTTCTTAACCTTGCCATAACACAGTTCACAACAATCTTAAGAGCTGATTTCAATGATCATCCTTTCATAAAATTCTAGGCACTCTTTCATATACTTGATAATGTGCTATTTTAACAGAATCATCTTTTCCCTATTACTTTCTCTTTGGATGGTTAAAATGCATTAGCATTTCAATGATTGTATTATATCCTCAAGTATACAAAGATGTAATATCTCTCCTTATAGGATGTATGGAAATGTTCAGCCACAATAACTTTTAAAAAAAGAAACTGCAGCCTACAGATGCTGCAGTTCCTCCATTCATGCATTAGTAAGTGTCTGGATTAAACTGGTTCAAAAGACCATGAACAACATGTGCCATTATAGGCATAAAAAGGCCATTACCATCTAGCAGATCAAGCAGCAGAAGGTAAAAATAAATGATCCCAGTAGAAAAAAAAAAAAAAAAAGAGGTTACTTATCTATAATATTTAGTTCTTCTAAAATCAACAAAACCTTCATTAGTTCCATTTAAGAATATTCCTAGATAGGATTAAAATATTATTTAGATGTCTCACTAATCTTCACAGTTACTATTTCTGCTTTCACCAATGCAATTTTTATGGCAGTTAAAAATTTAGTTTAACTAAATTCAGTTTTAGTTAAAAGCTGAATTTTTAGTTCAGTTATTATGACAAAGGACAACTAAATACTAGCTTTAGCAATAGAGCAGGAAGATGCCTTGCGGTAGCATAAAAATAAAGGCAATGAAAGTTTAAGAACTGAAGTGAGTACCTTGTAGATTCTGTACTCCCTGGCGCTTGTTACTGTTTAATAATAAGCTTAATGTTTAAAACGGGATTCATGGTCTCTTTCAGGTCACCTTAGCAATAAGTGCATTACCTCAAAATGGAATGAAAGAAAAATAGCTCCTCCCTAAGACTCTCAATTTACCATCTTGGAATAGTTTGTCACTTGGGAGATCAGGTCAAAATCCAGAATACTGAAGGAATATGGCATGATGACAGATATGTTTTATAACCCAAAATGAATGTTGGTATATTTGATGCTGGGGAAGCAAAGTAGTCAATTAAAAACACTTCATATTGGCATCTGTAAAAAAAGGTCACAAAGACCTTGATTGCTGTAGAAACCTCACATGAAGTAAATGTGTTTTGTGGGGGTACTGTTAGGGCCTGTTTTTTTCTCAGCTGTGTTAAGGGAGAAAGTAGCTAGTTGCAAACCTTTTTTTTCATTTGTTATTGTAAACAAAGTTCATAGTTTTACCCATTAGCTGTCTTTACTGTATACTTCACATTTTAAATACATCCTTGAATTCATGTAAGTTGCATATAAACAAATTCCATTTATATGCACGCATTCATTTGTTTAACATTTACTTAGCACAAGTATATATTCAAAGAGCCTTAGAAGGATTTTACAGACTGAAAACAAATTCCCTTGCCATCAAAAGCTTAAGATTTAGTAGAAAATATAACAGTCTTTATATAAATCATATTTCTCAATAATTAGTGAATTTTATCTAAAATTAAAAATTTCAAAAGAAGTTTAAATTACTTTGAAGTTCATATCAATACTGATTCTCTGTTTCGTTATACATTTTATTAATAGTTTGAGAAATTAGGGAAAATCTTATTTTTATATTGTACATGGCACTAAGACAGTAAGCTGAGTTTAAATAAAATTATATTTCAGTGTTGCTTTTCTTGTGCTTGACTTGGCTTTGCTGTAAGAGTGTGTGTGTGTGTGTGTGCGTGTGTGCATGTGCGTGCTTCTTGTTGCTATGTTCTAAGCCTACCTTGTGAAAGGTCCAATATTAAACTAACCTCAGAACTTTTTACCAAAATAGCTAATAAACTTGAAAATATTTTAATATTCACATTACATTTTTTAATCTAAAAATTTACATTTTAAAATATGCTTTATGATGTTTGTATAAACTTTATATCTTAATCATATCAACCTCTGTAAAATAACTTTTAACAATAAAAAGCTTATTGAATCATGACACAAAAATCTGTCAACATTCCAGTTAACACTTAGAGTTTAATGAATTAGTACTGTTGTCCAAACTCTGGTCATTTATTGTAGAAACAATTGTATAAGCCTTATTTTGTTACCCTATTTTAAAAAAATATTATTTTATTACCAATGTAATTATCTTAATTAGTCTCACTGTTTCGTAGCAGCAGTCACTGATGGAAGGCATCAACTCCCCCAGAAGCATTTTTGAGTTTCCCCTACTTTCAGGCTCACTTTCTGTATTAACTTTCAACTCTTTGAGGATATTTCACACTGAAATCATACTAGGTATTTTCACTTAAATAGTATTTGTAGGTTGTATGTCCTTGGTGTTTTTGTTTTCTTTACTCTCAGGTTGGATATTTTCAAAACTGAGATAAATAAGTTGATCCCAGCATTGTTAATATAGTATCAGTGGAAAATAAGGTATCAACTGCAAAATCTATCTTGTTTGGTGAGGTCATTTTTAAACTTTCATACATCTGGTTTTTTGTGGTCTGTGTCATTTATAATTTTGGAATTATTTATATTTTTCTTCTCATGTTGGTATACATGCTATGATTACAATCTTTTTCCAAAGTACTACTTTGCTTTCATTCGGAAAGTTTCTCATGCTGACACAACTTAGGTCTGATAGGTAAAATCTTTATATCAGTAGTTGGCACTGGAGATAAGGCCCTGGCTGATAGTGAGCTTGCAACTTTGTGGGAAGTATACAGTCAGTATCAGCAATCTACTTGTACCTCAGGAATAAAATATTGAAAAATAAAGGCATGTCTTATTAAATATAGCAGGCTTTCTCCTGATAAATTGTTATTATAGGAAGTAATGAGTGAAATAGGTAAAATGTAGACTACGTAAACTAGAGAATACATTTAAGAGAAACAGCTACTGCTCAGCTCATTGTTACCAGATCTCCCTATTTTACGAAACAAGGCAGAAATCCAGGGTCTTACGTAAAATCTCTCAATATTTTAAATTTTGACAACTAATTCAAGTAAATTTAAAACAATGTGGAAAATAAAGCAAACACAGAAATGAGGGTGGTCAATTTGGAATCCCTGCTCTAGAGAAGTGGTTTCTGCCCCTTTCATTTCTGAGTCAAAATTGAGGAACAGAGACGTAAACATACTTCCCAATCTATTGACTTCTGAGTCTTAGGCATAGACAAGAGCAAAAGTCAGAGAGTGTGGCCAGGAGACCAATTTAGACATAGGCTGGCTTTTCTCTCTTCTTTATCTCATTGAACTCCCTCTTGGCTCACTCCTTGTTCATTGGAGCTTCTCTCTCATTGAAGCACTCATTGGCTTTCCCTGGACTTGACATTATTTAAAGGTACAAGCCTCCCAAAGAATTCTTTTCTGCTAACCTTTCGACTCGACAATGGCCTTTAATTTACAAAAACATTACAAAGGTCATAGTCTACAGGAATAACAAAGCTTTCTTACATATCAGTTGCATATTATCTCCTATGTATATCATCTCCTTAAAAACAACTGAAGGAGGAAGATGTTATTATCCTCAATTCATAGAATAGAAACCTGAAATCTAAGAAAAAAGAATACACTTGATACTCCCAGAGTATAAGTGACTGGGCAGGAATGGGAACCCACATCTTCTGGATGGAAATCCAGTGCCTCTCTTCTGCTCCTTCACAAAGGAACACACGAGGGAAGAGAGAGACAGTAACCTGAGTTACTCAACATTGAACCTTGTTTTCCAGAATCATATGCTTTGTCTTTCAAATCTCCCAATAGTCAATATCTCACCACTGGACTCCTTCAAGCTTATTTAAATTTTCTTTTAAATTGAATCCAAGAACATAAAAAACAAATAAAGGGTGAGACGGTTAACATCTGTGACTATTTAGAACAAAGACTGTCCCTGTAGTTTGCAACCATTAGAAACAATTACAGCATCTCTTTGGCAGGGCAAAGATAAATTCATTAAATTACTGCTTTGAAAAAGAGTTGCAATAGCTTCCAATAGGGCCTAATGCCCACATTTAGAAAAAAAAACAAAAGACATTTTGAGCCTCTAAAAGTACCTATGTAAGCAATCCTATAACCAAACTTGTGGCAATAAACTTAAACTAGTTGCTGTATATAAAACTCACACACCCACCCCCACCCCACCCCACACACATACGTCAGCACAAAATAACCACTTTGACACTTTGACTCGTAATTGATGAGATAATTGAATTCAATATTAAATTGAAAGCCTATTTTTTATGCCAAACTCAATCTATAAAAGGCAAACTTCTTTACCCATATCTTGGGTCCAAAGCAATGGCTCTGGGGTGTTCCATGGCTCCTGCTATTACTGTAGTTCTTAGGGAGCCATCTAGTTTAGCCACCTCGATTTGGTCCAGATTGCTGTCTATCCAGTATATGTTTCCTGCTATCCAGTCGACTGTCAGGCCTTCTGGAGTAGCCAGGCCATGCTCCACAACCACTTCAATGGCACTGACACCTACAAAAGAAGGAAAACCAGTATGTGCACCCATTCAAGTATTGCGTTAAGTACAAAGGAAAAGGCCTACCTGCGACCAGCAGTACAAATTATTTCAATGTGATTTCCACTTTGAGAGATTGCAAAAGTGTCTCTTAGCACAGGCAACACCAAGTAGTCTCCAATTTAGCATTACCCATCATCCTTACCAGAAATCTTTAATCTAGTAAATCCTTTTAGTATCAGTGGAATCAAGTTTTTAAACAGCTCTGAAGTTAATAACAACATTGAGGTGGCAAAAAAAAAAAAAAAAGTTACTTCTTGTTTCTGACTTTTGTATACAGAGCAAGGAATTTTGGAAACAATCAGTTCAACTTAACTCAAATGTTGATCTTCAAGAGTAGAATAAAATCAAAAGAAAAAGCCCACCAGAGCTCATATGCATTCTGGCTAATCAGCACTCACTCTTTTTCTCTTTGTGGAAGCATAACAGATAACAGCTACTACTATATTAAACCTTAACAAAGATAAGCCCCAGATGACCCTCTTCCTCACCTGGGACCCTAAGATTTGCAAGATATAACAAAAATGTAAATAAGAGAAAAGTTATGAATAAAAATAAGCGATTTGGTTATGCCTACCAATATTCTTATTTATCCACTATTTAATTTCTTTCACAATTAAAAAAAATCTTTCTTTTATTTATTTTAATTTAATTTTATTTATTTTATTTATTTATTTATTTTTTTGAGACAGGGTCTCACTTCTGTTGCCCAGGCTGGAATGCAATGGTGTGATCATGGCTCATTGCAACCTCAACTTCCAGGGCTCAGATGATTCTCCTACTTCAGCCTCCTGAGTAGCGAGGACTACAGGTGCACAGAACCCATACCCAGCTTTCTTTGTATTTTTAGCAGAGATGGGATTTTGCCATGTTGTCCAGGCTGGTCTCCAACTCATGGGCTTAAGTATCTGTCTGCCTCACTGCTGGGGTTACAGGCATGAGCCACTGTGCTGATCAGCCAAAACTTTCCTTTTTAAACACCTTTTATAATATGATAAATCATTGTAGTTTGTAACGTTGCTACCACATCAGTGCTTTTTGTTAGACATATTAACAATGTGTTTTATGAAATTGCTAACCAATTGATCCTTTGAATCTAAATCCATCGTTTTAAATCAGTATATGGCATAGGATATAAGTTTACATATCATAACTATATTATGTGCTTAAATATGACCATTTTTCAAAATTGCAAAGGTGATTTAGGATGGAATTAACAATTTGACAGAGATACCTTGTCCTTGGAATGGTATATGCAGGCAACATTTCAAGAGAAATATGTATTTACGTCAAAGACTTCCTTTTTTTTTTTTTTCTTTTTTTGTTTGAGATAGAGTGTCACTCTGTTGCCCAGGTTGGAGTGCAATGGCACAATCTCGGCCAACTGCAACCTCCGACTCCCAAATTCAAGCAATTCTCCTGCTTCAGCCTCCTGAGTAACTGGGATTACAGGCATGCACCACCGCGCCCGGCTAATTTTTATATTTTTAGTAGAAATGGGATTTCATCATATTGGCCAGGCTGGTGTGGAGCTCCTGACCTCACATGATCCGCCTGCCTCGGCCTCCCGAAGTGCTGGGATTGTAGGCGTGAGCCACTGCACCTGGCTATTTATATAAAAGACTTTCTACTTAAGAAAGGATTAGTTTAGCCAAAAGAGATAAGTCAAATTATGGCAAAAATATTTAGCTCATATTAGTCATCTTTGTAATTTTTTTTCATTTTTTAAAATTATCTTGAAAGATGGTAGTAAAATTAAAAAAAAAAAAGTTATTGTAACTCCTAAAAATGTGACTAATGGTATGTAACAACCAGTCACTTTGTTTTGTTTTCTTGTAAATAAATTTCTTTGCCATCAGTCCATGGAAAAGTCCACAGTGGCAAATGGTGTGAACAGCATGAGCATCACCACTTCCTGCCCCCAACAGGTGCTCACACAGATGCTCAACATCCCTGATTTTACATATATAAGGGAGGGGATAAAGGAACAAAGGTCAAAGAATAATCAAAATTTCTTCTAGTTATAACGTGTTCTTTGAATTTTCACTTAAAAAAGTAATCTAAACATTAAGAAAAATTATAATATATGTACCTCCACTTTCAGAAAGCTTTCCCCGGTATATTCTGTCTTCTACAACATCTGTCCAATAAAGTAAACTTTGATTGAAGTGAAAATCAAGTGCTATTGTGTTTCTCAATCCAGGAACAAGTAGACTATAGTCTCTTTTGTGAAGATCAATCCTTCTAATCTCATGACGAATAGAAAAGATGATGAATGCTTCAAAAGGATCTGAAATTAAATTTATGTTTAATAGGCTTATGAAAATGTAAACTCTGGTAATAAAATGCTTGAGATCAAAATATATTATTTAAAAGTATAATTTATTACATAATTCTCCATCTTAAAACAGCAATTTCTTTTAATCCAATATTTAACAGAAACTTGCAAAATTTAGGCTTATATGTATTCATTAGAATAGGTATTAGGGAGATTTTATTGTTTGAATTTACATATACCTGACACTGATTAAAGAATAGAAGAATTATTGTCACACAAAAACAAAATAGGGAGTTTTCTGGTTTTTTTTTTTTTTTTTTTAGAATTTCATCTGACAAAGCTCAGAAAAATCACCATAGGAATTTCTAAGATTTGGCTAAAACTAACTTTGCTATTCTCTTAGCTAACTACCCTGTATTTACAGATCCACAGAGAAGAAATATCCAACAACAACACAAAAGGATTTCTGTGAAGAAGTTGTTGGAATTATAGTTAGGGAGTGCTTCCATTAAGAGAGAAGATGGCGGCTTTCTGCAGAGTCCAAAAAAATCATAACTATATCATTCCACACTGGTTTCTTTTAGCCTGAAACAGGCCTGAGTAGAGAGAAAGGAAAGAAGTTTTGAAAACGGGTATGAGATTAAAGTTTCTTTTAGTATTATTGTGTCTAAAAGAATGTTTCAGTATCTGAAAGTTACTAAAATTATGTTATTTCCAAAATGTATCAAACCCTAAACTAATTACTGTGAGACATACTGATGTATATTGTTGTGATCACTTAGATACTGCAGTTATTTATTGCACAGTATTGTTTTTTTCTGTATGACATTATTGTGACTAGAGCTAACTGAAAAAATGTATATCAAAAACATGTACAGAATAGTTCCAGATAGCTCCCAATAAAACAAATACTCTTAAAATTTAATATCCCACATCTAGCATTTTTAAAATAAAGGAAATGTTTGTGTTGGATGCACAGCTGTTTAAAAGAAAAAATATCTAATTTTGGATTAGCTCTTATGTTAGGTCTTTGATACAATTTGAATTAATTTTTGTATATGGTATAAGATAGGTTCAGATATCATTCAATTGCACGTGAAAATCTAGTTCTCCCAGCACTGTTTCTTGGAAAGACAATTTTTCCTCCACTTACCTTCAGACTTATCTCACACCATAGACAAAAACTAACTCAAACTGTATTACACACTTAAATGTAAAAACTAAAAGTACACTACTATTAGAAGAACACACAGGCATATATCTTAGCGACCTTCGATTAGGCAATGTTTCTTAGCTATGAGACTAAGACTTATTCACCGACTAAGATGATTATAATAAGAAAGCTGGATGACACAGCTGATGGCAAGGATGTAGAGAAATTAGAACCCTCATACACTGCCAGTTGGCTATTAAAAAAAAATGCAGTCACTTCGGAAAACAGTTTGGCTCTTCCTTAAAACGTTAAATATTGAGTTACCATATGACCCAGCAAAAATTCCAATTCTAATTGTACACCAAAGATAATTAAAAATGCATGTTCACAAAAAACTGGTGCATATTCATAGCAGCATTATTCATAACCAAAAATGGAAATAATTCATATGCCCATCAACTGATGAATAAAAAAAGTCGTCTATCCACATGATAGATATATTATTCATCAATACAAAGAAAATAATTACTGGTGTATGCTAAAACAAATGAAAACATTATGCCAAGTGAAAGAAGCTAGTCATAAAACACATGTCGTGTGATTATATTTATATGCAATGTCCAGAAGAGGCAAATTTTTAGGGGTAGAAAATAGATAGATTAGTGGTTTCTAGGGCTGAGGGGAGGTATTGATGGGAAATGATTGCTAATGGGCATGGCGTTTGTTTTGGGGTGACTACAGTGTTCAAAAATTAAATAGCTGTAACAGTTAAACTGAATTGTGTACTTTATAAGAGTGAATCTTATGGTATGTAAATTATATCTAAATACATTTGTTATTTAAAAAATGTAGTAATGACTGTAAAAACTTGTAAAGGGCATAAAACTGTACAAATACTACTTGTAACTCACTGTTAACAGTCCAGGTTCACATATATCATTAATTTTTAGCTCATTTAGTCATTCCTATAACCTTCCTCAGATCTGAAAAATTTTCTATCTACATTAAGAAAACAAAGAATTCCAACAATTTAGTTCTGTTTCTTTTCTGTGCATTAGAGTTAGTTGAATAAAATAGAGAAATTATTATTAGAAAAATTAATGGAATAATATTTCAACTCAAATAATTCAGAAAATAAAAATAAATTAACTCAAATTTGAAAATAACAACAAATATAACCACAGAAATTGATACAATACGACAAAAGATATTACTAGCAAACCCAAAGTCATTTGTTTAAAAGAATAACAAAATATAGATTAGACCTATGGCAGACTTGATTATATATATATATACACATATACATAGACATATTACATATACATATACATATGCATATACATATATACACATACATAGCGATAAATTAACAGTAGGAAGAGTGAAAATAGAAAATATAGAAAATAAAAAAAAGGTGACAGAGCAAGACTCCACCTCAAAACAAAAAAAAATGAGTAAGATATGTATTTTAATAATACACTTGAAAATATGTAAAATAAGTTAATTCTTAGAGAAATGTGTTAGCAAAATTGACTTAAAAAGAAATAGAAGTCCGGGTGCAGTGGCTCATGCCTGTAATCCCAGCACTTTGGGAAGTCAAGTCTCGTGGATCACCTGAGGTCAGGAGCTCAAGACCAGCCTGGCCAACATGGTGAAATCTCATCTCTACTAAAAGTACAAAATTATCCAGACATGGTGGCATGTGCCTGTAATCCCAGCTACTCAGGAAGCTGAGGCAGGAGAATCTCTTGAACCTGGGAGGCAGAGGTTGCAGTGCGCCTAGATCACACTACTATGTTCCAGCCTGGGTAACAAAGTGAGATTCCACCTCAAAAAAAAAAAAAAAAAAAAAAAAAAAAAAAAAAAAAAAAAGAAATGATATATAAGCATTACAAACATTGATCTAATAGTAAAATTATACCCTCCCATCTAATGTGTAAAAAAGAACAACCTGGCCGGGCGCGGTGGCTCAAGCCTGTAATCCCAGCACTTTGGGAGGCCGAGACGGGAGGATCACGAGGTCAGGAGATCGAAACCATCCTGGCTAACACGGTGAAACCCCGTCTCTACTAAAAAATACAAAAAGCTAGCCGGGCGAGGTGGCGGGCATCTGTAGTCCCAGCTACTCGGGAGGCTGAGGCAGGAGAATGGCGTAAACCCGGGAGGCGGAGGGTGCAGTGAGTCGAGATCGCACCACTGCACTCCAGCCGGGGGGCGGGAGCCAGACCCCATCTCAAAAAAAAAAAAAAAGAACAACCTACAAGACTAAAAGTAATTTAACAAATTGGTACTCGGGTTATCTACATAGACTGCTGCCAGTCCACAGACTTTGTTACTAGTCCATAATGAAGTCACGTAGTAATTGAGAATATTAAGAAAAGTTTACACCAATTAAAACAGCAAGACCACACCCATTTTACTGGGCAAAATTGGAAGTCCAAGAATTATCAAAACATCACACATGGAGTGCTTCCTATATACTATAATTATTCTTAAACTTTTCTTTTTGAGATAGAGTCTCACTCTGTTGCCCAGGCTGGAGTACAGTGGTGTGATCTTGACTCATTGAAACCTCTGCCTCCCAGGCTCAAGCAATTCTCATGTTTCAGCCATCTGAATAGCTGTGATTACAGACATGTGCTACCATACCCAGTTAATTTTTGTATTTTTAATAGAGACAGGGTTTCTCCATGTTGGCCAGGATGGTCTCAAACTCCTGGCCTCAAGTGATCCGCTCGCCTTGGCCTCCTAAAGTGCTGGGATTACAGATGTAAGCCACCGGGTCCAGTCATTCTTAAACATTTATAAATCCCAATTTACACAGTCCTCACAAAGCCTCATGAGGTGGGTGATGTCACCCCCATTTTACATAGGAAGAAACAGAGACACAGAGAAATTATATAACTACCATGTCAAAGTCACACAGCTAGTAAGTGGAGGAGAAGCAATTTGACCCACAATGGTAGCTAGTGTTAGCAAAGATTTGGAGAATGAGGAACTTTCACAAAGTATGGATGGTAGTGTGTATTTCTACAACTATTTTGGAGATATATTTGGCTATAATAGACTTAAACATGTGTAAATGAAGATGCACATACTCTTGAATATGTAGTTCAACTTGTTTACATTTTCATATGTAGACATCATAAGGTCATTTGCTACAACATAGTTTGATATAGCAAACTCCTAGAAAGAACCTTAACGGCCACAAACAGAGGCATGGCAAACTGTAATCTTTTTATAGAGGATAATGTTATAGAGCAGTTAAATCTCAAAATCATATTTATGAGAAAAAAAAAACAAAGCCTAGTTTCAGATGGGTTACGTAATGTACATAACTTGTGTACATATAAAAGCACAGTGTTAAATGTCATTTAAAAACACAAACAGTAAGGATAGAACAGATACACCAGGCTCACAAAAGAGGCTGATTCTGGGGATGGAGAAATGCATACACAGAGGGCTTCAAAGTTATCTAATGTTTTATTACTTTCAGAAAATCACTTAAATCGTGTATGACGTATTCTAAACATTTAAAAATATTGGCTGTTGAATACATTATTCCCACTATTTCCAAACATGTTTGAGTTTACAAAATGAAAAGTGATTAAAAGCACATCTGTTTTCTTTGAACAATGACCTTTACATTGACTATCTTATTAAAACTGCTCACAATCTTTTCAAGTTCTTGTATCCTTTATAGTCATTTTATGTTGAGAAAACACTTGTTTGATAAATATTTACTGAATCATGCTTGACTAAAATAAAATGAACAAATAAAAAAACTAGTTTACCAAAGATCAAATATCAAAGTCTAAATTTTCAAATGATTTTCTATTCGAACTCTTAATCTAGATATCTTCTTCAAGCGCCTCCGCTTTTAAGATCTCTGTTGACTTATTAGATTACTATTTCCCCTTTGAGAAAATAAAGTTGTAATGAATAGTCCAATATGTTATTTCATAAACCAGTGGGAAATCATGAAGATAGAATTTTAAAATCCCTTCTTATAATGGTTTTTACTTTAATTAAATGAAACCTTGTAAAAAAGTATTTGGAGATAAAATAAATGAAGCATCTTCTAGTTTGTTTCCATCTTGACATAGCTATATTAACCTCTTTTAGGGCAAATCCATTTAGAATGAATATAAATAATATGTGAAGTAACCATCCATTTTTACTGTTTTCTAACAATTCTTCCAGTATACTAGCTTCTGTCTCATAAATGACTGAATTTAACAGATCAAACCATCATATTATCCTCTTAACAGAGAAGTAGCCTAAAATCTTCCTCTTTTAGCACATTATAAGAATGAGATATGTACAAAATAAAGGAGGTTACAATTTATACTTTGTATAAGTGATGAATTTCATTTTTATAAATCTAGTGCATTACAAGAAGCTTTTAGAAAACACTCAGAAGACTGTTATCTTCTATGTACAATTGTCTTCTTTGTTTTTCTTTTAGTCCCACTACAGATTTGCAGAATGATTTTTATCAGACAGACTATGAAAGTAGCAGATGAGTTGTCTAAGAAAAATAGTTCTTCTTCAGATCCTTTCAGGGTAAATTGCTATTACAACCATACAACTAGCAATTCTGTGTGAAATCCCCTGATTCTTTACCATATATATAATATCATCAAACAAAAAGTGATATTACTGTTACGATGTTTTCTCTCCTGCTACTTCAGAGATTTTACTGTATTTTCTGTTCCTACATTTAAGAATTTATTTGAACTTTTCCCTCCCATCATCAGATACATTTATTGTACACAGTAGCAACTTATGAATTGGTAAATGGTATATTATTTATCTGACCCAATATATGTCATGACTTGCTTCCCTCCATTTCTCCATCTATAGCCATATTGGGAATGAATGACAGTTAAATATTTCTGAAGTATAATATATAGGTAGGCAGAGGAAATAGAATCTGTAGAATGAAGGCCGGGATGAACTTTCAAGTATTATTCAAACTATACATATACAAGATGATGTCATCAGCTATCTTTCACATTTTTTTAAGAGCCAATTTTTGTTTCTCTCTTAGTAATCACTTTCCCAAGTATTTCTGGATTTTTAAAATATCTCTGCTTTGTATGTCAAGTTCGTGATTTGCTTTTTTAACTCACCAATTCTTTTAATTAACAAGTTGTAAGAATCTTCATTCGGGGTGTGTGTGAGGGAGAGAGAGTGAGAGAGAAGAACACTCATTCAGGTAAGAGGTGGAACAACAACAAAACCTGCATTTCTAGGATACAGTCCAGTGTCTTTTACTAGATTTAAATATTTTTGATTTTACTAGATTTTAAATATTTTTGATTGCATAAAAGAATAAATGATAATTATAAAAATCAATGAATGAATAACAAGCCTAGAAGATCCTAAATATGATGAAAATGATTATGCGAGGAAGAAGAAATATGCAAAGAAATGAATCAAACAAAGGGGTAAGTGAGGGAAGCAGACACAGACAAAGAGGACTTGTTCAACAGAGGCCACTGTGGATGAAGTTCATAGATGGGCGACTGGATGGAGGCGATATCTGAAATGCCTAAAGTTTAGAACATAGTGTTGATTTCTACAAATTAATAAGAAAAAGCAGTAATCTTAATAGGAGAATGACCAAAGGAAATTAAGGTTAGTGAGTATATGGAGAGGTGCTCAAACTCATGAGAAATAAAACAAATGCAACAAAAGCAACAATATATCATGTTACTCCTATATATTAGGGAGAAAATGACAGAGTGGATAATTTTGAGAGCTGCCAAGGATGCGGGAACTTAGATAGTGTACTGTTGGTACAGATGTAGACTATGCAACCATTCTGAAGAGGAACTGGTTCTACTTAGTCTTTGTAAGTAGAAGCACATTCTGTGATTGTTATTGGTCCTAACGGAATTTTTATCCACATCTATAAGAATGCAGGTAAATGTATGTATGTGTATGGAATTATCATTTGTGCAGAAAGTTAGGAGCAACTTGAGTGTATTTACATGGCAGAATCGAAAAGCATAAAAGACGTGTGCACGCTCTATGACACTACCTAGTGATTAGAAGTAATAGAGTAGGTGTACAGTTCATAAAGACAGTGCTGACTAAAAAGGGTAAATGACAGACTGTAATATGTATAATACCAATTACATAATTAAAAAGGTATGTATGTAAAACAACAACATAGATTTTATAAGAAAATATATGAACTACATTGAAATGATTTCCTCTAGAGACTGAGGTAAGGAAGAGGGGTAGGCTTTAGAAATAAAAGTTAAGAAAGAAAGAGAAACCAAGGGAGGGCATGAGGAAAATAAAAAATCTCACCTAGACCCAATGATAATACTGTGCAGCAAGTGAAGAGTGTAATCAACTCAACCCTTCCTGCATGATCTTCAAAAGAGAAAGAGAAAGAGAGGAAGAGAGGTCATAAATATGAGAGTAACTGAAGAAAAGAGAAAGGACCCAACTACTTAGAGGAAGTCCTTACATTCAATAATCATTTATTGCAAAATTTTCATATGCTTCATAAGGGATATAAAATATTTTGATTCAATCTCAGCTTTTATGAAAGTGGATGCAAGTGGTAACAAAAGTAAGGTCACAAAATGTTGACTATTCAAAGGCATCATAGGAGTGTGTGTGCTCACAGCACAGACAAGCTGCCTGGGTCTTTGCAGTACTGTGTAAATGCTCCTGCTTTGAGGTCAGTAAGAATAAAGTTCAAAACCTTTGCTCCAGCATCTCTTAAGCACAATCTCTTACCTTGAGCAAATGAAGTAACCTTTCTGGGTCTTCATTTCCATAGATATAAAATCAGAGATTTAAGACTATCTGGTTTCTTGGAAGTAATAAATAAATGATTATATTTTAGGTGTTGGGTAAATGGTAGCTATTCACAATTATAATAATTAACTTGAAGAAATTATTTGTAGATAAGGGAGTTTTGAAGAGTGTAAAGGATTCAAATTTCCAGGGGGAATGTGGAAGATACTATTAAGTCATAGATGATAGTAAACGGAATATGTGAAGAAGATGATTAAATGAAGTGATATATATGAAAGCGCTTTACACATTCTTAGTCGTGCATATACTATCATTATTCATGATGAAAATGGCAAAAATGTGCCTAAAGTCAAAACCCACAGTGAATGATGATGAAACATCAGGTTGGAGAGGGAAAATGAACAAAAGTGAAGAAGGCTCTGAATAGCAGACAGAAAGGTTTGAGGTTAATTTCATAGATAATAGAGAGATAGTTTTAAAATCTGGATGGAAACTGATATGTAAATCTGTCATTTTTTAAAGAGAAATAAAAGAATGGATGACCAGATTTTAAGTCCCCACAGCTTCATTCCCCTGATGGCTTCACTTTATCACTCACTACTCCCCAACGCAGCAAATCTGCTTATCACTTTATTTTTCATCTTGACCTCTTTCTATTAATTTTCATTTTCCTGAATCCAGATTTTCCTCTTTCTGTCATTAAAAATACTATGTTTTTTTTTCAGTTTCAACATCCTCCTCCTCAAAAACTGGAGAAACAAGAAGATAAAAACAAATTTGCTGGAGAGAAGACTGCCATCATCATTAGAACATATGTATCTCCTGGCTTGTGCTGTGGTGCAGATGCTACTTAATTGTAGAAAGAGATCTGAATCCAAGAAATACTGTGAAGAAAAAATTAAGACATGGGGAGAGAAGGCAGCAAGAAATTTGAAAAATCAAAGATAAGTTGAGGTTGTGAGCCCTGAAGACCAAAAACAATACTGCAGCTATTGACAGAATTACGGATAACTGAGGGAGAAGACAAAGGGTACTCTTAGTCAACTAATCTTGAGGTGACCTGATGATACCTGGGGAAGTAGAATTAGATAGTAAGAAAAATGATAGGCTGGGCATGGAGGCTTACACCTGTAATCCCAGCACCTTGGGAAGCCAAGACAGGAGGATCACCTGAGGTCAGGAGTTTGAGACCAGCCTGGCCAACACGGTAAAACCCTGTCTCTACAAAAATACAAAAATTAGCTGGGCATGGTGGTGCATGCCTGTAAGCTACTCAGGAGGTTGAAGCATGAGAATCACTTGAACCTGGGAAGCAGAGGTTGCAGTGAGACAAGATCGTGCCACTGTACTCCAGCCTGGATGACAGAATGAGACTCCGCCTCAAAATAAACAAACAAAAAAATTGATATAGCTGGAGATGTAAATGCCACAGTAATCATATCTGGGGTGATAAGGGAAGGTTCAGGGTGGAAAGGAGTTGTCCAAGAAAATACACATAGAGGCATGTGAAAATTAAGCTTTGGGTAGTGGACACTGTATCAAAACACAACCACTATATGTATGCACTTTTGTGCTTATATTCACAATCTCTTTCCTAGAAATGATTTTAATTACAAAATAAATATAATTTTAAAAACCTAAAAATTAAAAAAAAATTAGAGAATAAGAAAAAATAAATTAATGCGAAAATACAACCTGATTCAGGCTGAGATTAAAAAAAAAAAAAAAAGCTATAATGCTATTTGCAATGTTACTAGAAATATGCTTCAAATTTGCCATTGGGCTGCCGAACAAACAGGAATGGAGCCAGAAGAAAATGCAATTGACACAGGAAATTTTCTCTGACCCCTTCACAGGACTTGGACTTGCGAAGCGGGTGGCTCTTTACTCAGCCTGCAGCTCTCAACCCCTAGCAGGAAGGGGAGCACACAGGTGAGTGCTCGCAGGAGCCACAGGAATGCTTCTGGGTGCAGGCAGGAGCAGAACTCTGTGTGGCTCCTAGAGCCTCAGAAGGCATGTTACAGTGCACTCTCTTACTTTGCTGTCCGTGGGTGGCTTAAGTGTTTAACATCTCAGTGTGACAGCCCCCTGTATCCCGAGCTCTTATTGGGTGTCAGGAAGAATCAGGTCGCACAAAGAATTGAAGATGGTAAATGCAGGGGATTTTATTGCTTATGAAAATGGCTCTCAGTGGGATAGAGAGCTGAAAAGGGGATGGACCAGAAAGGTGATCTTCCTTGGGAGTTCAGCTGTCCCAAGCCAAACTGAAAAAAAAAAAAAAAAGTTTTTCAAATTGCAGCCATGATTGTTCCATTCCTTTTTCCCCTTGAGTTTTCTTCCATAGTTCTCTCATCTTTTTTTTTTTTCTACACTCTTTCCTTTTCTGATTCTTTACAATCTGGCTTTTGCTGAATTGCAGAACTGATTCTGTTTCCTCTAAGTTCACTCCTAATATCTTATTAGTTAAATAAAATCTCATTTTATTTTCTTCTGCAAGGTCCCGCCGTCAAGCCATCCCTCTGAAGCCATCCCTCTGAAGTCAAGCTGCCTCTCATCAACGTCAAGCTGTTTTTTTCTTTTCTCTTCTTCTCTGCTGCTCTGCTGGCAGTGGAGCCTGGGTTTTTTATGAGTACAGGGTGGGCCAGGGTGGTTCTGGAAAAGGCAACATTCAAGCAGGAAAACAGGGATGTAAAGTTCTCAATTTGGGCTGTGGGTCCAGGCTTGAGGCCGGGGCCCTCACGGGGAACCTACCCGTTCTACCCAGTATTTCCCTGCCTCCTATCCACATCACAATCAGTAGCATATTTTAGGTGGTCCTAAAATAAATCAATACTTCAGAGAAGAGTGATTAATAATTGAATTACAATAATTATTACTAAATGGATTAAATTATTAATAAATGAATTAAAGAGGAAAAATGTAATTGAGTATTGAGATATATGAGAAAACTGAGATTTGAGATACATTAAATAAAAAATAAAAATTATAAAAGTAGTATTTATGAAATATCATTTTATTTAACTAATAAGATATTAGGAGTGAACTTAGAGAAAATAGAATCAGTTCTGCAATTCAGCAAAAGCCAGATTGTAAAGAATCAGAGAAGGAAAGAGTGTAGAAAAATAAAAAATAAAAAAAAAATGAGAGAACTATGGAAGAAAACTCAAGGGGAAAAAGGAATGGAACAATCATGGCTGTAATTTGAAAACCTTCTTTTTTTATTTTTTCTCTTGAGACAGGGTTTCACTCTTGCTCAGGCTGAAGTACAGTGGCAAAGTGATGGCTCACTGCAGCCTCAATCTCCTGGGCTCAGCCAATGCTCCCGCCACAGTCACCTGAGTAGCTGGGACCACAGATGTGTACCAC
Organism: Colobus angolensis palliatus; assembly: GCF_000951035.1. Classification (NCBI taxonomy): domain Eukaryota; kingdom Metazoa; phylum Chordata; class Mammalia; order Primates; family Cercopithecidae; genus Colobus; species Colobus angolensis. Next base: position 3,515,831 of record NW_012114566.1, read on the forward strand.
CATGACTGGCTAATTTTTAAATTATTTGTAGGTAGGGAGTATCCTTATGTCGACCAGGCTGTCTTGAACTCCTGGGCTCAAGCGATCCTCCTGTCTCAGCCCTCCAAAGTGTTGAGATTACAGGTGTGAGCCACCATGCCCAGCCAAAAGATTGCTATCATCATTTTATTTTTCTGTTTAATGTCAAGAGGGATAAGGACAGGTATTGCATTGAATAGAAAGAAAATATTTTAAAAGGGGGAATCAACGGAAGATGATGGAAAAGAGAAAATGAGCAAGAAAAAGAAATTTGTATTTGTAAAGTCCAGTAGTAACTAGTCAGTTCATTTTTATTGAACTGTGAAATGGCTGATTTTCTTTCTTTTTTTTTTTTTTTTGAGATGGAGTCTCGCTATGTCGCCCAGGCTGGAGTGCAGTGATGCCATCTTAGTTCACTGCCAGCTCTGCCTCCCGGGTTCAGGCCATTCTCCTGCCTCAGTCTCCTGAGTAGCTGGGACCACAGGCACCTACCACGACGCCCGGCTTTTTTTGTTTTTTTTTTTGGATTTTTAAAGAGATGGGGTTTCACCATGTTAGTCAGGATGGTCTCAATCTCCTGACCTCGTGATCTGCCCGCCTCAGCCTCCCAAAGTGCTGGGATTACAAACGTGAGCCACCGCACCCGGCCAATTTGCTGCTTTTCTAAAAGAAAAGGGGTGAACGAAATACAGAATAAAGCTTTTTTTTTTTTTTTTTTTTTTTTTTTTGGAATGCACAAGGTGCACTATACATTTCAGGAAGAGATTAATTACCAGAAGATTAAATTATCCCTTAAAAATGTTTCACTGTAACTTTAAAGATGAAATACACTTTTGCTTTTCTATAAAATTATGAACAAAACCAGATGGAAAATATAGCAATCTTAACAGTGAGAAATCATATGGTACTGCCAGAGTTTTGTTGGGGCTCAGAAAATAGCATCACAAAGTGAAGGCCTAAGAAGCTACCTCCGAAGCAAAGTCTCTCCCTGACCCTCTCCTGCCTTCCTGTTTTTCATGCTTCATTCTCTCCTTAGGCAAGCCATAGTAACTAGAATCTCTCTTTCCCAGAGCGAGTCATAGAAACTAGCAGCCCCTTTCCCCAAAGCCAGCCATAAAGCCTAAAAATATTATTTTAACCTTCCCAGACTATCATGATTAATATTGAGGGTCAACTTAATTGGATTGAAGGATGCAAAGTATTGTTCCTGGGTGTGTCTGTGAGGCTGTTGCCAAAGGAGATTAACATTTGAGTCAGTGGACTGGAAGAGGCAGACCCACCTTCAATCTGGATGGGTACCATCTAATCAGTTGCCAGCACAGCTGGGATAAAAGCAGGCAGAGGAATGTAGAAAGACTAGACTTGCTAAGTCTTCTGACCTCTATCTTTCTCTCATGCTGGATACTTCTTGTCCTCAAATATCAGACTTCTAGTTCTTCAGCTTTTGAACCCTTGTACCTGCACCAGTGATTTCCCAGGGGTTCTCATGCCTTCAGCCACAGACTGAAGGCTCACTGTTGGCTTTCCTCCTTTTGAGGTTTTGGGACTCAGACTGGTTTCCTGGCTCCTCAGCTTGCAGGCAGCCTTTTGTGGGACTTCACCTTGTGACTGTGTGAGTCAATTCTCCTAATAAACCCCCCTTCATGTATTTATCTATCCTATTAGTTCTGTCCCTTTAGAGAACCCTGATGAAGACACCAACATTTTTGTTTAGGAACTGGCCATAAATAAATTGAAGATGCTCATTCCAGAGGTGGTCTGCCCCGTATCTTGGAGGAAGGAATGCTGCCCAGACAGGTTCTGAAGAATCGGAGCCGACAAGCTGTGCTGGAACCCCCCAGACATCTATTAGCATTAGATCATACCCTTTTTGTCCAATCATATTTCTACATACCTGTCCATACTTCATTACGCCTAAGTGTAAAAAATGGATAGTTTTTCCTCGATCTTTGGGTCTTCATTCTGAAGGTTTCTATGTCACATAAAACTATCATCATGTTCCCATCCAGGACTAAGTCCAGGGAACTCAACCTGGTTAGTGTAGGTCCTGGGGTTCCCCTGCTGAACCATCTGGCAGCTGAGCCATAGGAGAGATGTGAGCCGAAGCACCAGTATAGGAAACGGTGCCCTCGGTACTCAAGTGGAATGGGCACACTAAACTGCCGTCTCCCAGTTTAAGGACCGTGGGCTGACCAAGTTCCTCTTAGAATTGCAGACACTAATGAGCAATCTCAGGACCATCGATTTGTCCAACAATAAGATGGAGAACCTACTGCCTTTGCCGATACAGAAGTTCACTCGGCTGAAGAACCTATTCCTGAACAACATAAACTGCTCTGCCTAATGAGATGATGCAATCCTTAACAAATCTAGAGAGGCTATTCCTAAACGGCAGTCACCTGAGAAAGTTGCCATCTACCTTTGGGCGACTCTTTATCCTCAAGACCCTGAGCCTCTCTGGGAACCAACTGGGAGCACTATCACCTAACTTTGGGCCACCAGATGTGGTGGACCTTTCCAGGAACCAGATTCGAAGTATACCTGACATAGTAGGAGAGCTGCAGGTCATCAAACTCATCCTCAACTGGAAGAAGATATCTCAGGTCTCAATAAAGATATCTTGCTGTCCTTGCCTTAAAATTCTTTACCTAGAAGAGAACGGTCCTGAGCTCAGCATGGTTTCACAGAGCATCTTCAGTGATTCCCATATCTGTCCGCTTGCTATGGAAGGTAATCTTTTTGAAATAAAGAAACTTCAAGAACTGGAAGGTTATGATAAGTACATGGAGAGGTTCATGGCCACCAAGAAGTTTGCATGAAGTTCCCCAGGTCTATGGGAACCTTACAGGATACTGACTTGGAACCTGTTGGAGTGTGGCTGATTGAAAGGCTCCTGTTGTTGTGAAGGGGTATCTGCAATAAGAAGATGATACTCCAGGAAATTATGTTTTTACTCAATGACTTTTTTTTTTTTTTTTTTTTTTTGATTGTGAGTGCCTCTGTCACCCAGGCTGGAAGAAAGGAAATCAGGAGACAGGAAAAGTTCTTCATTTGAGTCACGGGTATGACAGTGAGCAAGGTTGGTCTTCAAAATCATCATTAGTTTGGCATTAAGAAACCAGTAGCTAGCTGCTATTTTTATGGTGAGGGAGTGCTGCCTGGTAACAGAATAACTCCACACCACAGCTTGAGATTTCATTTAGTTTCAATGTGTGACCTTTCATAAAGTCAGTTGCCATTTCATTTCTATGTTAACACTTCATAGTTTTATGAAATTCAAATAATTTGTAAGAAGATGGTATAGTTAATCTAAGGATTTATTATTTTATTCCAGTCCGTCAGTTCAATTGCAGTGCTTATACTTGGAATTTAGGATTTACATAAATATGGGACTGTTTGTCTTGATTAAAAGCATGTTTTGTCAGAGAAGCACCAACACAACACTAAAAATGTTCCCCAAGGCTGCAGTAGCAAATGCTTTACTATTTCAGGTGACGTATTGATAGAGGGCTCTGAGGAGCTAAAACTGTATATGCAACACTTATAAGATAAAAGCCATTTTAATAATCAATATTTTCTTGAAGATTTGTTAGAAATAATGTCTTCTTTCTGTTAATCTTTTCTCCTTTTTGTATTTATAACTCTACTAATCAAATTATCAATAAATAATTGCTATAATATTTTAAAACAATAAAACAAAACAAAAAACTATGATCAAAAAAAATTGCTATGATTTTCTCTTCTTAACTGGTCTTTGTCATAGGGGAGTCATCTATGACCCTCACGATGGGGAGGAAAGTGAACACCTCCTTTCTGCCCCTACAGTTCTATTCTGAGCTGAGAGCAGAGGGGTCAATTCTATTAGGTAAGTTATCTCTGTCTCTGATCACCTGTATTTGAATGTTGAATTACTCTAAAATTAAACATAAGTTATTATTTATTTCAGATAGTATATAAGCACTCTAAGACACTCAGTCATTTTGTTATCTGTATCCAAAACAAACATCTGGAGCCAATTCTCATGTGAAATATGATCACAAATGTGTCTGAGGTCAGTATTTGATCTATTGCTTTTTCATCTGAAACACATAGACGAACGAAATGACTATTACCTTCACAACAAATTGCTGTTTTTCAGCCTCTCAAGCCGGTTACTTTGTGTGAGAATATTGAAGAAGAAAGTGTAGAATAAATGTCTGCTAAACTTATGCTCTGTGACTCAAATTTTAATGGTCATAAGAAAACTACTACAGAAATAATCACAAAACAAAACAAAATTTAAAGTAAAAGATTAAAATAATAATATCTGAAAGAATATAGTTATTTATTAACTGTATATTATTTTCCCAGAAGTGGACTGGATATTATTTAAAACACAAGAGAAAAGTCTATGACCTGAATTCTAACTTCAAGGTTTGTATTATTTTATTGTAAAGATAAGAAATAAGAAGATATCTAGGAATATAAAACAGCCGATTAAAAATGTGATCACACATATTCAAGAACAATATATTCAAGACATAGAAAGAAAAAATAAATAGAAAGTAAGGATATCTGGAAGAAGACTTGATTTATGAAAATAGACTTGAGCGAGTATGTCTCAAAGAATATCCAGGATTTCTGGAGATGAAGCGAGGAAAGTACAGTCTAAGTGGAAGAAACGAAATGAACAGAGGTTCATAACGTATGGGTTCTTAGCAGTCTGATGAAGCATGTGGACTCCGCAGAAAGTTGTATTTTTTAATAATTTTTTTAATTTTTATTTTTGTGAGTACATAGTAGGTGTTAGAGTAGTATATTTCCAGGTTAGGTGGAGGCCTGATAGATAAGAAAGCGACATATGGAAGGGGCTCCACGTTGGGGAGGGCTCCAAGTGGGGAAGAACAATGAACAATCTTTCGGATAGGTGGCTAATCTCATTATACACAATGACCTCCTTGTCCTGTGGCCACAATGACCTCGTTCCACAAGTAGCTCCCTCCAGCACCACCATTTAAATGTCCTTCCAGTCCCTGCCTCTTTGCAGACAGCCCTGTCTCTGCTGTGCTGCCTGTTGCAACCTTGCAATGTATTTTCATGCTTTCTCTAATAAATCTGCCTTTCTTTACCTACAACTGTCTTCGTAAATTCCTTTACCCCCTGTGCCAATGGCCCCAGTTAGTCACTACCTATGACAAGTTACATGAAATATTTTGATACAGGCATGCAATGCATAATAATCACACAGGGTAAATAGGGTACCCATCACCTCAAGCATTTATCTTTGTGTTACAAATTATCTATCAATAAATAATTGCTATAATATTTTAAAACAATAAAACAAAACAAAAAACTATGATCAAAAAATTCTCTATGATTCTCTCTTGTTAACTGGTCTTTGTCATAGGGGAGTCATCTATGACCCTTACGATGGGGAGGAAAGTGAACACCTCCTTTCTGCCAATTATACTCTTAGTTATTTTAAAATGTACAGTTATGTTATTTTTTACTATAGTCACCCTATTGTGCTAGCAAATACTAGAAAGTTTTTAGAAGTGCAAAAACAGTAAGAATAAAGCTTTTTTAAAAGTATACATGAGAAAACATTGAAATGCAGTTATTGAAATTAAGTAATGTTTGAATATAATAGTAAATGTATTTATTTACTTATATATTTATTTTGATGTCATGAAGTTCAAACTTCATTTGATAGAGTATTTTAATTCTTATTCTAATTCCTTTTTATCTCAGAAGTTGAGGAGATATTCCCCCACAGAGAGGATTTTATTAGTGTATTCAAAAATAAGATCCAGCAGTGGGTCCAAGGAGTCCCACTATTGAATTAGTAGTGGGTTGCAAAGCCTGAACATAAGTGATATTTTGAGATATGTGCAGCAACTATAATGGGATATGAATATGTCTATTACTTCTATCAGCAAATTCATAGTTGCTGCTAATGACTTCTGTGGTCTGTGGCATACATTCACAATGGAAAGAAATACTAACTTTCAGTTAGAAGTTAAAATAATGCTATAATATTTTCCCAAACAAAGTCCCTGAATCTCTTCAATTTTATCCATGGACTTCTAAGTTTCCTGTGGACTCAGACTAAGAATCTAGAAAAGTGGATGGAAAGTGATACTTCTTTAAACACCCTATGGGTGTGTGGCACAGTAACAAGTCTTTCATGCTATTCTTACAACATGCTATAAGCAGGAAATGGTTATAAATGGGCAATGTTACTTGAAAAATAAGAAAACTGAGGCTCAAAAGTATTATGTAACCTGCCTAGGGTCACATACAGAATGAATACAAGTTATACAATTAGAGTTTGAATATCCTAATCTAAAGCCTTTGTTTGCCTTTCCCACTGTGAAAAACCACCTAGAGAATCTGCAGAATGTTTTAAATAAGCAGTTAGAAGATAAACACAACCAGAGCAAGAAATTGTTTTCAAGGGCAGTAGAAATAACAACAGGGAATGTGGGGTAGGACTCCCTAAAAAAGCATACACAGAGAAACAAAGCAAATACTTTTGCATATACAAAAACAAGCCCATCTGGGATACGATAATAAAATCAATGTTTCAAGAAAAAAATAATCTGATGGTAACAGTTCAATGGATTGCAAAAGTAAGGATTATTATATTTTCTCTCTAGAAATTTTATAGTAGGTCTAAAATAATACATTATAGTTAAATGCTTTATCTAAAATGAATTGAATCCTTTTATTAATTTTCTGAAGCAGTTTTGGGGTTTGGTTTTTTCAAGATCTATTCTTAAATATAGCAACACACACAAAATAGTTACTTACCAACACTTGTACAACTTTCACCATCTACATCCAGCTTCCAACCTTCATAACATGAGCACTTAACTGTGTGCTTGTGCTGCTCACACACTTGGCTGCACTTTAGATGGTTGCTACAGTAATCCACAATTTCACATGTTTTATTGTCTTTGTTGAGCTGAAGTCCTTCAGGGCAGGAACAGACAATTCCTCTTCCAGGAACAACAGAACAGTGGTTGCTACAGCCTCCATTGTTCAGTGAACATTCATCTAGGGGGACAGATTATAGGTCTTATCAATTGCTTTCCTCAGTTAAATACTAATCACTGAACTCAATTCTCTAAGCCTACAATTAGCCAGGATACTACAAATGAAGATAAGAAAGCCCTCTTTGGCTTATTTTTTCTTCAGGGATTGATATAGAAATGATGATAGAATTCATCCAAAGGCCAAATTTAATTCTATATGATAGAAATTGTAAAGGGAAGATTTTCATTTCTATAAAACTTGGGAGTATAGTTTGCTTTACCCTACAGATGTAAAGTGAGCTCAGTGTTTCTATCATGACTGGAAAGATTATGCTGAGCCTTTCAGCAGCTGTGCAAAATCATTTGTAGAGGTCTTCCAAAAAAGATGTACATACCATGATGATCTGAATATTAGACATAACTTGATGTTAATAAATTAACAAGTATATCCATATACACGTATATGAATACATATACGTAATGTCTATGTATCTTTTGCAACACTTGTACAGTCTATTTTGGAGTTATAATGTAGAATGGATTACTTTTTATCCTTTACTGGCTGTGGGCATTTATTTTTAAGTTAAGTGAATTGTATATTGTGCCCCATATATTGGTTAGTAGGATTCATTCAATGACGCCATGGAAACATCATAAGCAAAACACTTAAAAGAAAAAAAAGTTGTCCTGGTATTTTGGCTGAAATAATGAGCAATAGTATTGATTACATAGAAAATACAATTGATTATATAGATAATATGATTAGTTTGTAAAAAAGATTAGCTTTTTAAATAGCATTTAAATATACAGCTGTCCTTTAAATGTATTTATTTATTATTCTACTTCATCACCAGATTGTAAGCTCCATGAGAGTACAGAAAATATCTCTTCTGTGTACCAGTGTACACCTAACATTGAGTAACGAGTTAAAAATATTTGATGAACTTTTTAAAGTAGAAAAATTGTATAAAAGCACACATTATCCTAAATTTTAGTCAGAATTATCTATTTAAGAAAATTTCAATATGACACTCTTATAACCTTGAAGAAAATGACAGATAACTGTCTTTGAAACCACATCATTACTTACCACTGTGTACCATTAGGTACATAGTAATAAGGCTGAAAGAAGCTTTGTCTTTCTTGGCTTTAAAAATATTTTCAAGTGGATTTCAAATCCTATTTAATTTTGTATGTTTTGAGATGTGCTAAAAAGACTATTGTCTAATAACTGGTAAATTGCAGTAATATTTATTTATATAATGCAAATATTTCTGATTATCTATGAAAATGTATCTAGTACAAAAATTGGCCTGAAATGTAAGGCTTTTAAAAACATATCTACATTTTAAAAGCTCTGTATGAGTCAACTCTTCTTCATATAATTTGTCACCATCAATGAAGCTACAGTAATAAGAAAAAGAAAATGACTGTATTAACTATTTTCTCTAACAATTCAAGTTTCGTATTATTTTGAAGAAAAAAACAAGTTCGGCTCTTGGTTCCTCCAAATATGTTTCTCACCCATAATCATAAGCATTTCAAAACAGCAGTCATTTCAAAGTATTTGCCCCATTTTAGTTTAATTGACACTCTTTTCCCAGAAAATGACTCTAAAGAAATGTCATTGTGCCCAGGAGGTTAAAAAAAAAAAAAAAAAATTGTTACAATGCTTTTAGCTTATTTCAAATGTCACTGTTTTCTCAGTACCAAAGTGTCTCTTTCTATTACTATCTGTGGAATGAAGTCACAGATTTTAGGTTAAATGAAATTCACATTGAAATCTGAAATTGAATATATAAATTTAATGCCAATATTTGCATAATTAGAACCTGTTAATTCTTACTTAGCCCTAAACCTGTCATGAATCCTGCAATTTCTTTTAAATTTTTTTATTACCTGACAAAGACTCCTTGACCAAACACTAGTCAGGATCCTCTAAGTCCTCTTCTTGGCTAGACCTTAGCCTTGGCCAATAAAAGCTGAAGACTCTCAGCACAAAAGATTTCATCCTGCTGCCCTCACCTCCACCGCACCCCCCCCTCCATGCCCCTGGGCCAAAATACATACTAAGAGACTTGAACAATCACTAGCATATTGTCCAACAGTTTAAATGTATGTCCCTCGAATGACCCCAGCCCGCACATTAAATTGTCTGCCTGAGAAAGCTCATGGTAATAGGCCAATATGTCCTGAACCTCCTCTTAGAGCAGTTGCTTTAGAAAGCTTGCAATTATAAATCCTTTCTGTGCCTTTTTGAGATGTAAATCTTCTACTACCCAGAACTGCCTTCTAAGGAGCCGAGAGCTTTCTTTTTGAAGTGCAAACACCTGAGAAGGTAACTCTGACTCTCATTCTCACTCCCAGCCCAGTGGGTGTCTTACTCTCACTTGCTGCCACTGCCTCTTGTCACAAAGCTGAGAGAAGTCTGTTTTCCCCTCCAGTTAAGCACTAATTATCAAACCCAGGTGGCGTAATCTTGTGGCGCAGCCCCCTTAACCCCCTTAGTGCCTTTTCCTTAGCACACCCCAGCCTTCAAAAAGTTTCCAGTCTTTAGTTTCATGAAGTTGAGCTCAGTTCACAGTGGACTCTCTATCACAAGAGTTACTAATGAATAAAATCTTTACTTACTGTTTTACCAATTAGCATCTGGCTTTATCTTTGACATATTATTATAACAAGGATCAATATAACTCTATTTTAGAGTAATTAAAGTCTATTTTCGTTTGTTTCTTAAGTGCAAATCCATTTTTCTTTTGAAAGTATTTAAAAATTTCCCTAAAAAAAATAATCTGTTCACTAGAATTAGAAGATTTACATTCTTGGGTTCTCCTTTTCCTTATATACATTGCATATAATCATGGAAAAGACAGTTTAAACTTTTGGCCAGTATTTGCTTTCTGTTTTCATTGTTCTAACTCTTCATGACTTCACCTCTGAAAGAGTGGGGTATGTAGTTCAATATGACACAATGCTGCAATCATGATAAAATTGTCTTTTTACCTCCTCTGGTACTTCCACACTAGATTCCTCCTTATAATCTATTTCAGTCACTATAATCTTTTGAAATGTTTGGGCAAAGTTCTTGAAGTAATGACCATATGGCTAGATAAGAAGTAGTTTTCAATTCTGAAGTAGACAAAGAAATGAATTAAGAGGAAATTCCCTCATTACTCTTTTACTTTCCTAATTTGGAAAGTGAAGAATAGGAAAATAAGGTTGGGTTTTCTTATCATTGTCTTCATTTTTCTCAATGGGTGTACTTTCTGTCTTTTGCCTTTTATTTTTTAACTTGAAGGATGGGGAAAAGGTAGAAAAGTACTAATGTTTTTCTTTCAATAACTGTAGGGCATCAGGCATTATTACCATGATTACCTGATAGATAACCATTGTCTCTATTTTAATTATAAGAAAATCAAGATTTTAAGAAATTAAGTCACCTACTCAAATGACTTAATTGAAGAAAAGAATTTAAGCTTGTTGAAGTCTAGTTTTTCCATAATTACATTCTATTTTCTTTTAACAGTATTGATAATTTCTTTTAGAATTGTATTTACAACCTTCATGAGCAAACCTCTCACCAACCACTACAAAGAATGAGCTGGGCAAGAAAGAAATGAATACAGAAAAATGAAGTTTGTCATCTTTTATTTATAAATTTTGTTGCGCAATTTTAGTTTTTGTTTTTTTTTCTTGGCTGATTTTTTTTGTATAATCTTATCCAAATCGAATGAAGACTGTTGCATTCACTGTTTCAAGGTTACTTTATAAAATCATGACTTAAAAAAAGACATTTTCCCACATATATTAAAAAATCATCCTTTTTTATATCATTCAGTATGCTATTAATGCTAATTTGAGGTCAAAATATAACTTTAGGCTTCAATGTAGTTGTCTTTCCTACTTTCAATCAGTCAGCTTCATTATTTCCTAAAGTCATTTCCTCACAGCCTCAAGTCATCTCATTATTGTTCTTATCATTCTGTAAACTGTTCTTCATTATCTATTGATGTCACCTTCAGTATTATCTAGAAAACACTTTTAAAAAATCCCTTTACTAAATCTCTGATCTCCTGAAAGAGAAGGAAATGTAATTTTCTTTTGTATGTGCTGGTTGGCAAGAAAGATTGCTAGTCAACATGATTTCAAAGCTCATTGAAATCATTTTAACTAGATAAGGCATACTAAAGAGAGCTGTTGTATGAAGACTAAAACTTTGCAGGAAAATTATATTAAATTGGGTAATATTCAATTGGTTTTATTACCCAGCCTCTTCCCCTTCCTAAAAATCAGTTTCTATTGTAATGATTAGAAGGCTTATCAAAATATGTAGGGTGGTGGTGAGCTCTATCCCACAGATGAGGAATAACAAGTTTTCCTTGTTCTGAGTGACTCACTTAACAAACAATCAGTTCAACTAGGGGAACATCATTGGCCATCCAGAGATCTAAATGATGAATACAGCTCTTCAATTAAGTGACTTCAATATAGGCTAGCTTTTCCTGTCTTATTTTCAGAAATTTCTGATCACATTTAAGACTTTTACTGCAGCTTTAGAGTGTCTGAAAAATGTAGATAAGGTTCAGTGCTAAAAGCTACATTTAAAGGGAATGAAATAAATGAATGCTACTGTATTAAGTAACAGCAAGTGAACTAAAAATTTGTAGTTTTCATGGAGAAGCCAGTGCAATTAAACATGCAGTACCACAGAGATCGCCTTCATCAGAGCCATCAGGACAATCCTTTTTCCCATTGCAGAGTTTCTCTGGCTGCAGGCAGACTGAGGTATCATTAGCACAAGGGTATTTGGGTGGTCCACACAAGAAACTGTCACAGTCATCTTCATCTGACTGATCTTCACAATCAATGTCTCCATCACACACCCATGCTTTGTTGATGCATCTCCCTTAAGAAAACAGAAATAGCATCTGTTTGATTTTTGTGATTAGGTCATTGTGATAATGAGTGGCCATTATTGTCTTCAGTCACCAGCAGAATTACTTGTCTTCAGCAAAAGAAAACAAAATCTATTTGCTTATTATTTGACAGTTTATTTTCATGACGGCATCTGAATATTTCTTCTCCTGGTCTTAAAGTGCTCTCAGTGTTTGAGCTTTGATATTTTCTTTAGTTTCAAGTCATTGCTCTGCTCTATTTAATATATATATATATATATATATACATACATACATATATAGACAGAATTTATAGCATTTTTAAATTGTTTTTAGAAGAAAAAAAAAAAATTATTGTTTAACCAGCATGATTCAACAGTAACAGTGTGAAACACAAAGAGATCAATGTTCATTGTTACTGTTTTTTTTGTTTTGTTTTTTGTTTTGTTTTGTTTTGTTTTGTGATGGAGTTTTGCTCTTGTTGCTCAGGCTAGAGTGCAATGGTGCGATCTCCATTCACTGCAACCTCTGCCTCCCGGGTTCCAGCAATTCTCCTGCCTCGGCCTCCCAAGTAGCTGAGATTACAGGCATGTGCCACCATGCCTGGCTAATTTTGTATTTTTAGTAGAGATGGGGTTTTACCATGTCGGTCAGGCTGGTCTCAAACTCCTGACCTCAGGTGATCCACCACTTCAACCTCCCAAAGTACCGGGGTTACAGGCATGAGCCACCGTGCCTGGCATTGTTGTCTATGTAAATGTTTCACTGCAAATTATTCCTCCTTTTGAAGTTGTCTTTTATTGACTTCTTAATTATCTTTTCTAGATTATGCAATGTTCAGGTGCAATATAAATTTTTTAAATATACCTAAAGATAATACTAGTTATTGACTGACTACATACTGGCATCTTATAAAAATAAGTGGGGCAAATACAGGGGAAATGGAAAATATTACATTGTATATATCCAAAAGCCATTATGTATTTAAATGTCATCTTAAGTCTTACAGGCAAACAAATTTTAAAATAATTAAAATATATATGCAAAATATTTATAAAAATATATTAATAATTATTCACACTACTATGTCAAATAAAAAAATATAATCAGTTCCATAACTAAAATACATTTGAAGATATGCAACATTGATAAAACTACTCTTAAAATAAGAATTGACAGATACTTCACTAGATTTGATATAAATGGAGAAACATTATAAACTTTTGTATTAACATCATAAATAAAACCAATAATGTTGTTCTGTAAATACTACGTAGCACAATTAGGTAATAGAAAGAAATGAGGTATAATATTAGAAATGAGGTATAACATTAGAAAAGAGTGTCATTACATGTTAGTATAACCATATAATTATAAAATCGATTAAAATTAAATAAACTAAGAATTCAAAAAATTGGTAGCTAGTTTCAAAAATAACAGAAAAATATATTTCATATATAGAGGGAGCATATACTAGAAGAAAAGGTCAATTAAAATTTTATCATAAAAATGTATTTTGAGTTAAAATGTACAAGAATTGTATAACATTTATACAAATCCAAAATTCTACAAAGAATCTGATAAAAAGCCTTGAATAAAGATATTATTTGGTCTTGGATTAGTAAAGATACTAATTTTCTCTTAAACAATTCTTTCAAAATAGTAACCATATTAATGAAACCCTCCAAGCTTAAATTAAAAAATAAAACTAGAAAAATCATTCAGAATCTTACCAAAAAAAAAAAGAGGAATCTTAACGAGTAGAAACTGGAAACTGTATATATTCCAAATATTTAGAAGTAGTTTAAGGTAATAGTAGTTAAAATACTTTTTGCAAATGAATATCAATAAAGATATTAATAATTAAAGAGCACAGAGACATTAGAAATAGGTCTATCTATGCATATGGCTTTTATATATGAAAAAGTTGGCAATTTAAATAGCAGAGAACAAAATTAATGATGCAATATCACCTCATTAGCCAATCTGGAGGATAAACAATAAAGCTGAATCTCTACTTGGCTTCTTATGCTATAATATATTCTAGATATATCAAAGAGGTAATCATTTTAAAATAAGGATAAAAATACAAACATTAAGCTGAATTTTATAAACATATTTTATTCCATACTGCAACAATAAACTCCATAGACAAAGTCAGTGGACAGTCAATAAGCCAGAAAAAATATTTCATCCTATTTTTAAAAATATTTCATTATATGTCAAAAAGCATATTTTTTAAACATCCAAGAGTTCTTTTAAATCAATAAGATAACAATCAATCCAACTGCAAGATTCATAAAGAAATAGTAACGGTTCACAAACATAAGATATTCAATATCCCTTTCAATTAAAAAAGTTAAACTAAAATAACCAGTTGACATCCTTCCTACTCTATTAGATCAATATCAAAAAGTTGGATAATGCAAAACTAGATCTGACAAGGATGTAAAAAGCAGCACAAATGTTGAAAATTGTGATAATCTCTCTCCAGGGCAATGTCAAGAAATCCAGCAAATGAAACATCTGTCAACTCATCACCACAGTAATTCTAATTTTAGAAAATGTTTTCATAAATATATTTGCACAAATGCATAAAGATGCTAGGATATCTACTACTGTTTTGTATATATTAGGGAAAGAAAAGTAACAATTTAAATAATTACTGCAAGCCTGGTGACATCAATTACAATGCATCCATACATAAAAGGTATATGCTTGAATGAAGAAGAATGTGTCAATCTACATAAGTGAATGAAAACTAATTTTCAAAGTTAATTAATTTTAAAAGGCATAGAACTCAGTGTATATAGGCTTTCTGATGTGTTGAAAGGGAGTTAGCTATTTATCAATATCTATGACTATATTTCCATACATTTATCACTTTAAGGACATGGATAGACTTGTCTGTATTTGAATTCTTTCTGGAGGGCTACACAAGAAATAGTTTAAATTGGTTGCCTCTAGAAAGAATTAGTTACTGGAAACCCATTGTAGGAGGGAGATCAACTTTTCATGGAATACTGTTACGCTGTTTTATTTTTCTTCTACCGTATACTTGTGTAACTTTTCCAAAATATATTGGCTCCTTTAAAAAAAATGATTATGTACACACATATGCAATTAAGCCTGATTCAACAGCCTTCTCGTAAAAATTCTATGTTGAAGTTACTCTGTGCCTTACCCTTTCCTAAGGGCTTTCAGAAATATAAGAAAGCGTAAAGCCTGATCCCTATCACCAAGGGGCTTATAACCTAGTTAGAAAGAAAAGATCAAGCATAATACATCAGTCGAAAATATGACATTCTATACTTAAGCATTAAATTGTATGAAGTCATTTGCAAGAGTTTGAATTCAAGAATATACAAATTCCCATTTTTAGTTTGGTTTATCAAAATGCAAGTTCCTTTGGTTTTTTGGTTGTTGTTGTTGTTGTTTTCACCCCGACACATCACCAATCCATGATGGCATTCCCAACCACTGACTCCAAAATGACCTTAGAATTGTTTCAACAGATACATCTGTAAATCACTATCAATCTTTTAGAGTAAGAATAGCAGTAAAACTATTTGCCATCCCTGATATAAATGATGCTTGGAAAAGGTAAACAAAAATAATATTCAGATGACTGTAAAACTTTAAAACAAATAATGTCACCAGAGATATGAATAAATATGAATACATAGTTTAAATGAATTGTACAAGCTTAAACAGCCCTCCTCTTCCTATTGATTTTTCAGGGGCTGTTTGAAGCTTAATTGCTTCTCTCTGTTTATGTTTGGTTTTAGTTCTTACCAAAAAGTAGACAAGAAGGTGAACCAGGTATGATAAGTTTAATGAATTTCTAACTCATGAACATGAATTAGGTAAAACCCGAAAGCAAATGGCCTCAGTGAAAATACTTTAAACATATTGATTTTTACCTGATTCGTATCAAGATAAATCCTTACCTAATCAAGTACCTAATCAAGTCGTTGGAAATAAAATCTTGAATGAACAAACATCACAGATTTCTTTGCTTAAGCTCCCTTCCTTATATATAATAAATAACTAGTTATTAATAATAGTAAAACATATTATAGAAATACGTATCCAATAGACAGAATATCCAAAAATCTTTAAAGTTTTTTAAATGTGCATGAGTAATTCAAGTAACCAAGTAAATCATTGTGTTTACTAATTCATTTTTGGAAGATGCTGAAAACCATATTAGATAATTAGTATGAAGTTGAGCTCTACAAAATATTTTCTCATTTATTTACAACGATGTTTTCAACTTGATAACTACATGTCAAAGACTCTATTTTGGTAACTGTGGTTTTGTCCTTTGAGAAAAGAAAATAAGCATGGATAAGTAACAACAACAACAACAGCAACATTTTAAAAAATAATCCCCCAAACCCAGAAATTTGGTTAAACACAACTACAAAGTCAACAGGTATAGAAAAACTTAAGTTTTTATGATTGTAGAAAACAAGCTGGTTTTCCAAAATAAATTGATACAATCTCTTCTAGAGTTTCTCTTTTTTGTGTTAAACTCTTGACCATGTTCTGAAATAGATATATCTTTTTGTAAACTAACTTGTTTTTAGTTTAATAAAAAGACAGCACATGCTACAATGGGATAATTTCTGTTCTGGGATATGACTGGCAGTTTATATTAAGAATACTAATATTAACATGAAGTGAATCTTTGAGAAAGTCTAAATGGATTTAATTGAAATTATATTATTATGATGCCTCATTGAACACTGGTCTATAAACTAATCTTTTAAAAAATGTTTATACTACTAACTTTTAGTGTTACCTACATATTTATTTCTCTAACAGTGTTTGGTTTCAATTCAATTTGGCAAATATTTTTTGAGCATTATATGCTTGATTTGCTACTGAAGAGTGTAGAAAGATGGGGAAGACAAATTCCTGATCTTGTGGAGCAATAACTCTAGTAATGACAAATGTTCTAATATTGAACATATAAAATAGAATAAGATGAAAGCCATATAACCATCAGAGAATGCTACGGATTTTCAAGGAGGCGGAACATATGTATGACTGGAAGGATGAGAAACAAGCTTTACTAAGCTATTCTTCTGAACAGTGTTTGGAAGGATGGTAGAAAATTTTACATAAAGAAAAAAGCATTTAATATAGACAGTTGCCTTATGCGTACAGTCTTAACATTCGAACATATGCAAAATCAAAAGCAAATAAACAGAACAAGTGAAAGAAATAAAAATGTAATAGCACAGTGATCACTCCTGCTACTCAATAGGAATGTGTTAGGGCATAGATATTAGAAAAGAATCAGTTCTTTCTTATGCTGATCTTTGTTCCACTTCTAAGTGAATTCATTATTATTTTATGCTAAACATTACCTTGTTTATAATATAGTTATAGGTACAAATTATCCTCAGAGCTATATACACAGAACTATGTGTAATAAGTTTAATGGGTGATTTTCGGGGGGTAATTTTGAACATATGCAATTTTATATGCTGAATATTCAACCTTATTTGTTTAATCGAATTCACACAAAAGATGAAAGTCTTATCTAAAGGTATAAAAGCAGGAAAGAGCGGAACCTGTTCCAAAAGCAATAATGAAGCAGTTTGGGGCCCCTAATTCAAGAAGTGTTTCTTAATCTGATTATGGTTAAGAAAATTGAGATACTTTTTAAATTAGCAATGGAGATTGTCTATAAGAGTCAGCAAACTTGAATGATTGAAAGATTTTTTTGAAGTATGTGCTTAGGTCACATATTGAGAGGTAAGAGAAAGCCAAAACTGCGGGTAGTGTGGATTGAAGCTAACGACTGTCAGGGGAAAACACAGTCGGCCACACAAAGATCTGAGAGAGAGATAATGAAAGCTTAACCTTAGATTATGAGATGTGAGTAGAGAATGGAACGGGTGACGTTGGAGGTACTGCAGAAGTAACGCCAGTAGGAGTAGGACTTGGAAAATGATTTCAAGTTAGAAGTGTCAAAGTGTCAAAGGGTTCTTTCTGCTTTAAATCTGAGTGTACAGGGGATTAAATATTCTAACGGAAATGAGAAATTCTTACTCATCTCTGACTTTGAAGAGAAAGTAGAATGTTCAGCATTGCATTGGGGAAAAAATGGATTGAAAGTAGGGAGTAAATGTCAGTGGCAGAAATTTTGGAGTCCTAGAGGTGACAGTTAAAACTGGGGACAGAAGAGATTGCTATGAAGATCTTGCAGAAAGATGAGAAGGAGCAAAACAAATTAATTAAGAGAAAAATATCCGCAATGCTGGACACATATTATGTGCTCAACAAGTATATTTTTAAATTAAATATAAGGGATAGGCAGAGAAAATGGGTAAGGGAAAGTGAAATACAAAGAGGAGTCTAAATGTCATGCGGCTAAAGATAACAATCCAATATGAGAATTCATAAGAAAATATTAAAAGGGAGGACATGCAGCAGTGTAAAGCGTGGCAAAGAAAGAAGCCGACGTGCAGTACTAGTAGTGAAAAGTGTCATTCATTAAACTTGCACTGTGCTCTAGACACTGTACATTCTACCAGTTATTATTATCTTATCTTTTTTTTTATTATACTTTAAGTTCTAGGGTACATGTGCATAACGTGCAGGTTTGTTACATATGTATACTTGTGCCATGTTGGTGTGCTGCACCCATCAACTCGTCAGCACCCATCAATTCATCATTTATATCAGGTATAACTCCCCAATGCAATCCCTCCCCCCTCCCCTCCTCCCCATGATAAGCTCCAGTGTGTGATGTTACTGATCAGAAAAGAGTAATGTAGAGAGGTTTAGTAACTTATTTGCACTCATGCAGATACTGAATGGCAGAGTAGGACTCAAAATACAGAAGAGCATAAACTGAGAAATTATTCCTGGTGACCATCGAAACAGCCATTTCTATCAAGGGAAGTGACTGGATGTTAGATTGCAAACGGTGAAGGAATTAGTGAGACATAAGGCATCTAGGTACTTACATAAGGTGATTTAATGAAGTGAAGAAGAAAGACAGGGAAAAGGTAATAAAATCAAAGAAATGCTTTTCTGGTTATTGGACTGAATATAGGTACATCGAGAAAGAAAAATTAGTCTGGAGAAAGGAATGGAAGACCAAGCAAGAAAAGTGACCAAGGTCTCACAAGGATTAGGAGGTCACAGGATCAATATCTAAAGAAGGGGCTGGGGTGGTAGCTCACACCTGTAATCCCA
>NW_012114566.1:3538823-3541439 GCF_000951035.1 Colobus angolensis palliatus
GACAGACTTCTTCCCCACACCTTAGGTTACCAAAATAAACTTGCAGTTTTGCTCCTGACCTTTGCCTACCTGCTGGTTCTTTTGTGCTCGCTCTGGTGGTCTTAGAAAAACAAATCAATTTTATTCTGTATTCACTGATACAACAATAGGGAAAGAAAACAAAACAATCCAAAAATAGACAAGAATAATGTCTTGCCATTCACAGAAGCCCACAGAGAATTTTCATTACACAGCAGATCAGAACAGAGTATGATGCCACTCTCAACGTTAAATCCTCATGTGTGCCAGTCAGTTCTGTTACATTCTTCTGCTAAAGATCACTTGTCCTTAAGTAATAACACTACTCTGGAACTTGATTTCAAAATGTATGTTGCTTATTCCAATGGACTCTAGAGCGGAAGGTAGATGAGTCAGCACCAAACTATTGCAACTTTTGAAAAGGGAGTCAATCAAAAAAGGACACACTAAAAGTTATGATATCTTCTCAGTCATCCTTCCTAGCCACTTTTCCCCCATACTTAGAGACAAA
Organism: Colobus angolensis palliatus; assembly: GCF_000951035.1. Lineage (NCBI taxonomy): Eukaryota > Metazoa > Chordata > Mammalia > Primates > Cercopithecidae > Colobus > Colobus angolensis. Next base: position 3,539,353 of record NW_012114566.1, read on the forward strand.
CAATGACAATAGTTTTCTTGTGAATTCTTCCAGAAATGTTTTTGTTATACAGAGAATACACTTTTACTTTCTTTTCACTTAAACAATATTACATGCTATGCCCACTCTTGCACTCCTTCACTTTCACTCAACATGTAATCACAGAGAAGTGTTCAAGTCAGTGCATTATAATGACCTCCAAATCTGCAAGACATTCTACTATACAGAAATATCATATTAGCACCTAGTGCCCTATTTTGTCCTATTTAGGTTATTTGCAACATTTATCTATTAAAAGCAATTTCATGGCAAATGAACATTTGAAAATATATTCAAAATAATATATCATTAGGAAAATGCAAATTAAAACAATAATGAGATACAACTGCACACCTATCAGAGTGATGAAAATCTGGAACAGTGACAACACTAAAGGTGTACAAGGATATAGAGCAACAGAAACTTTCATTCATCACAAGTGAATGAAGGCAAAATGGTACAGCCACTTTGAAAGACAATGAAGCCATTGCTTACAACTACTGAACATACTCTGACCCTACTATCCTGCAAATGGACTCCTTGGTCTTTACCCAAATGAATTAACAACTTATGTCCACTCAAAAGCCTGCATGTATGTATTTATAATTGTTTTATTCATAATTGCCAGAATTTGAAAACAAAGATGTCCTTCAGTGGGTGAACAGATTAAAAAATTGTGGTACAATGGAATATTATTCAAAGCTTAAAAAAATCTACTACCAAACCATGAAAAGATATGGAGGAAACTCAAATGCATATTACAAGGTGAAAGAAGTCAATATGGCAAGTCTACATACTATGTGATTTCAATGACATGACACTCTAGAAAAGGCAAAGCCATGGAGACAGTAAAAAGATAAGTAGCTTCCAGAAGGTAAGGGGGAGGGAAGAATAAACAGACAGAGTACAAAAGGTTTTTAGAGCAGTGAAATTATTCTGATTGATACGATAATGATGGATACACGTCATCATATATTTGTCAAGATCCATAGAATATTCAACATCTAAAGTAAACCCTCATGTAAACCATAGACTTTGGATGAGAAAGATGTGCCACTGTAGATTCATTTATTATAACAAATGTACCATTCTGGTGCAGTATACTGACAGTAGAGAAAGTTGTGCATGTGAAGGTGGTGGCAGTATATAGGAAATCTTGGTACTTTCTGCTCAATTTTGCTGTGAACCTGAAATTGGTCTAAAAAAAGTCTATTTTTTAAATAGTCATAAACATTTTGATACATAACACTACTCATTTTATTCAGTTAATACCTAGGAATCCAACCTATAAGGGATGTAAAGGACCTCTTCAAGGAGAACTACAAACCACTGCTCAGTGAAATAAAAGAGGACACAAACAAACGGAAGAACATGCTCATGGATAGGAAGAATCAATATTGTGAAAATGGCCATACTGCCCAAGGTAATTTATAGATTCAATACCATCCCCATTAAGCTACCAATGACTTTCTTCACAGAACTGGAAAACAAAAACAAAAACAAAAAAAACTGCTTTAAAGTTCATATGGAACCAAAAAAGACCCCTCAGTGTCAAGACAATCCTAAGCCAATAGAACAAAGCTGGAGGCATCATGCTATCTGACTTCAAACTATACTACAAGGCTACAGAAACCAAAACAGCATGGTACTGGTACCAAAACAGAGATATAGACCAATGGAACAGAACAGAGCCCTCAGAAATAATATCACACAGCTACAGCCATCTGATCTTTGACAAACCTGACAAAAACAAGAAATGGGGAAAAGATTCCCTATTTAATAAATGGCTCTGGGAAAACTGGTTAGTCATAAGTAGAAAGCTGAAACTGGATCCTTTCCTTACACCTTGTACAAAAGTTAATTCAAGATGGATTAGAGACTTAAATGTTAGACCTAAAACCATAAAAACACTAGAAGAAAACCTAGGGAATACCATTCAGGACATAGGCATGGGCAAGGACTTCATGTCTAAAACACCAAAAGCAACAGCAACAAAAGCCAAAATTGCCAAATGGGATCTAATTAAACTAAAGAGCTTCTGCACAGCAAAAGAAACTACCACCAGAGTG
>NW_012114566.1:3542148-3605276 GCF_000951035.1 Colobus angolensis palliatus
TGAACAATGAGATCACTTGGACACAGAAAGGGGAACATCACACACTGGGGCCTATTGTGGGGAGGTGGGAGGAGGGAGGGATAGCATTAGGAGATATACCTAATGTAAATGACGAGTTAATGGGTACAGCACGCCAACATGCACGTGTATACATATGTAACAAACCTGCATGTTGTGCACATGTACCCTAGAACTTAAATTATAATAACAAAAAGTATGATTTCTTAATTAACCCACTGATTGTTTTGAACTATGATCCTAGTTTTCAAATACATTTTTAAAAATCATTCCACTGTAGATTTCTAATATTTTGTGTGTGTAGAGAATGCTTTTTGTAAATTGCCAATTATTTGAAATACTTTTAAGACTTCTTTGGAACCTAACATATGGTCAAATTTGAAAGAATTTTCCATAACTTTGATGTACATGGAAGAGTATATATGTATTGGTTTAAGTTTATTAAACACACATTTAATAAAGCTTTAAATAAATATCTTTGTACATCTCACCCCTCAAATGCATGAATATATCTATGTGATAAATTCCTAGAGGTGGAATTGTGGGTAAAATTGGAGACAAATTGTAAACATTAAAATATATTGCTTTCCACAGAGGTTCACCAGTCCACTGAAAGCAAAGTGTCTGCTTTCTCTACTCTCACCAACATGGGTATTACCGGGCTTATTTGTTATCAATCAACTGATGTCGAAAGAATACAATCCCACTGTGGTTTTGAACCACATTTTTCTTATAGGTGTTATGGATGGAAAATTTGTGTCCAGACCAAATTCATGTTGAAATCCTAATCCCCAATGTGATGGTATTGGGGGAACTGGGAGGTAATCAGTTACGAGAGTAGAACCCGCATATCATAAGAAGATTGCCATCTGCAAACCAGGAAGAGTGCCCTAGACAGACACCGGGCTTCCCAGTTCTTGATCTTGGACTTCTCAGCCTCTAGAACAGTGAGCAATAAATGTCTGTTGTCTAAACAACTCAGTTTATGATAATTTGTTATAGCAGCCTGAACTAAGATCGTCTCATTCTCCACCTTTTCTGTTGCAATTATTCTGCTTGTCATATCTGTGCTGAATTCATAGTCATTTTAAGAGTAAAACTTTTCTCTTTTTCTTTTTGGAAGTCTCAATGTACTTAAACTTATTTTTTCAGACATATAGCTTATTTTCATTTAATCATGAATAATTTATTTTGTAATGACTGATTTTGATGAGATAGTTTTCTTCATGTATGTTAAAATTCTGGTTTGTAATCTCATCTTGGATCAGAACTTTCATTTTTTCTCTCTGACTTTATGAGTTTACTTGTGCCTATCTACAAGCAATGCTGCTTCGACTTTGGCCCACCCCATTATTTCCAGTACTCTTGGTTCAAAAGTACAATTTATATATTTCTGTGTGTGAGATTCTATACTAAAACAATATTAGACTTTTATCAGATTCAATCTCCAAGCCAGACAGAAGTTCAGCTTAATTGCCATGCCTGTGTCCTCCCATCTTTTTAGGCACAGAACTTCATTTAAGTAACCACCACTGGCGGCAACTAGCAGTGATACATATATTTTTTTCAATTCTCCTTTCAAAAGCAAATGGAGTTTCTTTCCAGGTTCTGAATTCCAGTACTGCCTGCCTCCAGATCCCAGCTTCATGTGGGACAGCTTTATTTCTATTGACCCTAAAATTTGAGTACCTGTTCATTTCTGCTAGCCTACTATCCAACCCAATAAGGTACTCAGCTTTAGCTCACCCCTTGACACTGTGCTGTATTTCTGTGACTTAGAGATACATATTTTTTGTTCATAAGGCAGTATCTCCCTTATTTTATCCTGTTGTATTTTATCATCACTTCCGTGTGTTGAGAAGTGAAAACAGAGAAGCAGAAAGTCCAGAGTGTAAACTTGAAGTCTCACCTTCACATGAATTCCTTTTTTATTGTCTTAATGACATTAGATTACTTGTGTGAATACACAACTATTTATTACTATCCCTACTGATAAGCAATATATTATTTCTAACTTTTTACTATTAAAAATAAAATGGCTTATTGAATATCTTTGTGCATATATAACCTTATACAATCCTACTCTTCTTTACAGGAATTTCTAGAAGTAGGACAGAAGGATTAAATTTATATTCCTACAAACAGCTGCAGGGCCTATTTTCCCGGTACTTTGCCATCACTATGTAATATCAAACTTCTCTTTAATTTTTCTAATCTGAAGAATAGCATTTCTGAGTTTCTTTTCCATGACAGAGTAACTGAAAATACACTCCGTTTTCCCCAGTTACAATTCAACTGCTATTTCTTAGTCTGGAGTGTAAGAGAACAGATGTGGCACAATGCACTTCTTGGTCAAAAATAGGTCCTTTGAGATTAGAAGTTCTTAAATGATGACTGTTGTATTGTACTTGAAGTTAGCTCTCATTCTCATCTTTATAGGAATACAAAATCCGAATCTGCCTATGTTTTGAACACCAACAGATGACAATTTATGTATTAAAAAGTTATTCTAACTACCATATATAAATTAATTAGCCTGAAAACTTTTGAATGTTCAAACTAACATTTTAAAAATCTTTGAAAATAATCATGAACTCTGGATTGAACATTGTGGGTAAAGGTCTTGCAGCTTGTAAAACTGAGAATTTAAAATAAATGAAAAAATATCAAAAGGTTTGTAGATGAATACATATTTTAAACCATTGCTTATATTTGTGGTTCATTTTAATGACTGCAGTGTTCACAGAAGTCTACCATAAATGTGACTTTGTAACTGTGCAACTCTTCCAAAGTTGGATAACTTGTGGTTTACTATATCCAAAACACAGATCAAATTAGAAGCAGATGGATAAATTATTACTTTTCACTTTTCTCTTTTAAAGTGAAACATACGTTTTATCACAGTTTCTTTTTACATTAAATTTTTGCATACCTAAAAACTATTTGTTAGAAACATCTGATGTTTAATTAACAGCATTATTAAACAGATAATCCAAATCTCAAGTCACCACATATAAAAGTGTCTCAGAGAATTCAGTTCTCTAAACATAACCAGCCTTCCTCATCATACTTCAGATTTATTTTTATGTTGAACCATATTCACAGGAAGTTGTTTTATAAGTGTTAATTGCAAAATATCAATACACATTTTAAAATAAATCACAAGCACTTAGAATATTCTGTTAAATTTACTTAATCATACTATTTATTATTTACATGCTTTGCCTGCAATTATTTTTTTCTCAACTGAAAGTTCAAACTAGTTTTTACTAGCACATAACTTTGAGAATTTACATTACTGTGAATCTCTTTATAATTTATTTACGTATAGAGAAATTGTAGCCTGGTTTTATGTTTTGCATCTAAATTTGCTTGAATAGCATATCCAAGTAGTTGAAACTCAGGATTTTCCATATTGGTTTATATTTTGTTTTAACAAAGCTTTGCCAGTTTCTTTTTCGTATACGTTTTAAAAACTGTTAGCTGCTATATTTTAAGATTAATACAATCAGGAAAATGCCAGAAGTTATATGGAGAAAATATACACAACCTATGCTTTGAAGTATATTAACTCGAGTCAAATAATTGGCTCTTTGGCATTAGAATTGCCTTATTAAATAAAACCTATTTACGCCATCAATAATTTATTCATTTGACAATAATTCATCTATTAATTTTCAATTGTGTTCCAAAAAGATCATTTCTAAACTTAAAATCACATTTTTTCTAACAAAGTACCCTAAAATTATGAGTCTTTATGTAACAATTGAAAAGAGTCACATAATAAAAAAGAGTTTTCATAATGTGAAAAACACTGTTGAAAAAAACATTTTGAAAACACAATTTCCTTGCTAGGAACAGGCTTCAGGAGTATGTATTTATCTATGTCTATGTTAGCTTGCATTTATTTTTCTTATTTCTTATTGGAATCCTTAATTGTAACCAAGAGGCATGTTTAAGAAAAGAAAGACAGTGCCTTTTTATACCTTTAAATGCACATCAGTCTTGTGGTTTTCACAGTGTTTTCTTATACCTTTTAGTGCTCATTTGTACTTTTTGTTAGAATATGTAAAAATAGGGAGCAAAAGAAATCACTAAGAGCTCATGATTAGGCAACTGAAAAACAATTTCACATCAAAGAGAGATTCCAGAGATGATATCCTGAAATCTACAGAAAATTATTTCCATGGATTATTTGGAGGATGATATCAACCATTTCACAAATTACACCACAATAGCTCATTGTAATCTACTTTTCTCTAAACTTCAACACATCATCTGGCATAAAAAGGGAAGAAAATAAGTTTATAATTTCAACTGGAACCCAGTATATATAGTAAAACATAGTAGAATATAAGATATTCTATTACTATGACTTCTCTATTTTGGTTTCCTATTTGTACACACACACACACACACACACACATGAAACCAAAATGGAAGAGTCATAGTAATAGGGTATCTTTATAAAACACAACAATAGCCTCAGTGACTCTTGGATCAAAGCTTTAAATGGCAGCCCATATTTTCGTCATAACAGAATTAAGCAATAGTATAGTAATATTTAGGAAATTAGTTGAAAATAAATACATATAATTCTGTCTTTCTTTTCTAAGTCATCTTCATTTAAATTTTAGGGTGAGGCGTTATCCACAGAAAGAGAAATGCTGCCAGCTGGTTTATCATACTCACCTCTCTCTTGATTCTGAATTTCCAGATTCTGTATTCCAGATTGCCTGCTTTAAAATCCCAAATCTCAAATAAATAAATAAATAAATTCAAATAAAATCCTAAATCTGACATGTTGGCTCTGTGAGTGTAAGTTAAAAACTTCTCCTTGCCTCATGAATTCATGCCGAGAACATTCATAGAATTATTCTGGCCCCATTGATAGTTCTCCCTAAATGTTAACTACTATTATTATACATGAGCACATCTACCAGAAATATAAGACTAATTTTTACAAAGTTGAGATACAGAGTCAGGATGGGCCAAAAGGATTCTACACTCAGGGAGCCCCAATAGAAGCCAAAAGCAATGTTCACTTACCTGTACTCCAACAGGAAAACTTGGTTTTGTGGTCACACAATCGCATGGTACCATTGCAAGCTTTTTCGTCACTACCATCTTCACAATCTTTTTCTCCATCACAGCGCCACAGATCAGGAATGCAGTTACCATCAGGGTGGCATTGAAATTCATTTCCATTACAACCAGCAGGAGAATGAATCTCTTAATTTGAAATGAGGAAGAGAGAAGCAGAGGGGGGCAAGATAGGAGAGAAATTATGATTTTACTTGTTGGTTGTTTTTATTTCACATTTTTTTCTTTCTTCAGGCATTATTATAGTGCTAGAGAGAATACATTTTTACTTTAGATGGTTAATAGGTATAAATCTCTCTAGTATTTTCTAATTCATTTAAATAACATTAATAGTCAGAGAAAATGATGTTTCTTGCCTCCCCTAAAATTTCTGAAAGTACTATGTACATTAGAAAAGAAAAAGTAAGATAATTTGTGGATATTCTGTTGTGGTTTTTACTCATGTCTAAAGGATGAGATCTCTCAAGGGCTTTTCTCTAAGACACATAAATTAGGTTATACATTCTAATCTTAATGATAAGACCTTGGCTGATTTTCTTATCTTTCTCTAGGTAATTTCTTTCAAATTATTAAGAAGCAAATAACCAAAAACTAATAAGTACTTTCTGACTAACAAAACCTTTGAAGAATAGCACCCAAAATTCTGAGAAATAGATACAAAAAATCAGGTAATAAGTATAACTTCTGGACATAGGATTTCAATTCTAGAATCAGAATAGACACTTAAATGTTAAGAATTTAATTTAATGAAATACTATACATTCGAATGTATCAATTAATAATTTATAACAATGACCAGGTAACATTATTGACCCAAATCTGGTGATTAAAAATATAGGATAAATTCTGCAGGTAAACATAAATAAAAGTAAGAAAATATAAATGTTGGGATACAGATGTTTGGCAGTTTAACAATTGAATAACATGACTGAACTGCAGCTTATTAAAACTTGTGTTAACATCTAATGATATATTAATCTGTATTTCCAAATACTATGGTAAATAAATCTTTTAGTAGATATTTTTAGATAAAAGTTTTAATGTAACAAATTTATTGTGTATCTTGTATAGCTCTATCCAGCAATTAATATATAAGCTACCTATAGCAGCAATTGATCTTTATAATTATGATAAATTTGAAGCAGTTTCAAGTGAATTTCTCATCATTTATTGGACTGGTTTGGTAGATATCTATGGTTATAAATTAAGGTTAATCTAATGTCAAAGCTAATAATAACACTGATATCACCAAAGCAGTCACTTACTCTTTTGAGACTTCTATTTGTTCAGTGCGAATGCACCAACAGGGTTGACGTGAGAATTAAATTAGATACCTATAAAGGATTGATTCAACTACAAAGTTTTGTTGCTGTTATTTTCTATAATATAAATGGTTTAGTTCTGTATTTTTTCTTTATTTAAAGACTTTCAGCAACTATAATCTGTCAGGTGATACAATACTATAAAGATGTGCAAGATGGACTTGACCATACATCCTAAATATTGCTAGTGTAGTAATGCTGAACTGACAAATAACCAAGGAGAAACAACTCTGTGTAAGCAAGGGTAAAGAAGTTCTGTTGGTCAAAAACATGAATTGTAATTTATAGAAAACCATTAGGATTAATTTTCAAAAGTGATCATCGCTAAGAACACATACAATTAGTAAAGCATTGAGTTTCGTCTTGCTTTAAATCCCCTTCCCAAAACAAAAACTTTATTTTTCTAGTATTCTAGCTATCTAATCACTTTGGACATACCATCTTTTATGGTTAGACCAAAGTCTTGGTTTGCACACACACAATCAATCACACACAATCGATAAAATGGTAAAGTCTGTGCACAAGGGCAAGATATATATACAATGTGATATAGCAATTTCCCACCATATTTATTTAGCATCTGCAGAGTTCCCTATAGAGAAATATATTCATTGATTCAAACAAATGTATTTAGAAAATATCTGGAAAAGGAAAATAAGAAATAACAATGCAACAATAAAAAAGAAAAATCAATAAATGATATAGTATAGCAACTATTTTTATCATATTTACATTGTATTAGGTATTATATGTAACACAGAGATGATTGAAAGTATATTATGGGAGGATATGCATAGGTTACATGCAAGCACTATATCATTTCATATAAGAAACTTGAGCATTCTTGAATTTCGATATCCTCAGGGTCCTGAAACCAATCCCCAGTGGATATGGAGGGATGACTGTATGACATAGCTACTATAGTTGTAAAGAATTATTTGGGGACTGGTTTCATAAACAAGATATTGTGAAGTCTTTAAGCCTAGGCTGTAACTTGAAAATCCTACATTAGCTCAATATTCAGGAAGAAGAAAAGAGACAACTCAGATAGACCTCCAGGGCCCATTCAGCTCTGTGCATCATTTTATGGTGAAGAGGCCAGCTTCCATGCAGCAATGAAAGGGCTTTTTGTTCTTGTTTCCTTCTACTTAACTTTCCTCAAAAACAAAACAAAATATGCCTTGGCTCATCTGACTTTTATAGCCTGCAGCATGAGCTCAACCAATGACATTTAAAAATTGTATTTCAGGTAATTGTCAGAGATTCCAAATATTTAATAAAGAATGGAAGATGTAATCTATTGATTTTTCTACATTCTCCAAAATAAGAGTCAAAGAATGGCAGCTCATATATTGAAACTGTTCCTCAGTATGTTCAATTTGACAAACACACTATTGGTCTTTTAAAAATCTGAGAATTTTCAGTAAAAACCTAGATTCTCCAGTACCTTGAAAATTAGGGAGAGTCTTGGGTTGGCATCCTTGCAAAGTTAACAACTGCTACCTGCATTATATGTGGCCAAACTCAGTTACATTAGCACCTTCCTTTTATAAAGATCAAAGCAGAACCTTTGAGGAGAGAGAGTATGCTGTTATTGTGTAAGGTTTTTTCCATTTGCTTTGCTTGCTATTGTTTGATTTATTTGTGCTTCATAAGTTAATCCACTCATTTGTTTTCTTATTCTAAATAAATATTTACCTTATAAATTTAAATACAAATGTTATATTTACCTGGAGATTTTCTTTCTTTTTTTCTACTTAAGCTACCCAAGTCTAAACCTCTGTATGCTGGCATAACATCTATTAAGGGTCGCCACAAACAACTGCATTATAATAACATAAAACAAGGGTATAGTCCGAAGAAGAAAATACAATTTAATATTGTGAACTTTCAAACCTAAAGAGGATAAAAATTTTCTAATAAAGCACATACACATCACTAATGTGTAGCTGCTTTTCTTGGTTACATTATTCTCCCCAGCCTGGATTGCCTTCCTGTCTTCAGAACGTCACCTATTAATGTCAGTAATTTTTGCTGTTGTTCTTACTGCCATTGTTTTTGAGACAGGGTCTTGCTCTGTCACCAGGCTGTAGTACAGTGGTATGATCATGGCTCACTGCAGCCTCAACCTCCTGGGCTCATACAGTTCTCCCACCTCAGCCTCTCAAGTAGCTGGGACCACAGGTGTGTTCCACCACACCCGGCTAATAAACAAAAACAACAACAACAAAACTGTACAGACGGGGTCTCACTTTGTTCCCTAGACTGGTCTTGAACTCCTGGCCTCAATAGATTCTCCCGCCTCAGCCTCCCAAAGTGCTGGGATTCCAGGCGTGGAATCCCAGCTAATGAATGTGATTTTTAGGACTCATTTGCCTTTAAAAAAAATACCTAGGATTGGGTCTGTAGATTCAGAAACTTCATGAGTAGATTTTAGGGGATTTACAAAAGCTCAGAAATAATACATGATGCTTTTTATTGATATGCCTTTTTTTTCCTGTGTCAGAAAGTTAGAGCTTTTGACTCTCAAGGTGGTCTTCAACAGCAATGCCAAGACCTCACATTTCTCTGAGTGTTTATCTCCCATCGGTGTACCTTGCATGGATACGGCAGCCTAGATGGCATTCCATTTTGCTTATGCTTTACATTAATTACATTAGATTGAACCCAGTGGAAAAAGGACCAATCATCAGCTCCTTTTGATTAAAATTAAAAAAATAGGTCAGGCGCAGTGGCTCACACCTGTACTCCCAGCAATTTGAGAAGCCAAGGCAGATGGATCACCTGAGGTCAGAGTTCGAGACCAGCCTGTCCAACATGGTGAAGCCCTGTCTCTACTAAAGATACAAAAATTAGTTAGGTGTGGTGGCTCATGCCGGCGATCCCCGTTACTTGGGAGGCTGAGGCATGAGAACCACTTGAACCCAGGAGGCAGAGATTGCAATGAGCCAAGATCGTGCTACTGCACTCCAGCCTGGGGGACAGAGGGAGACTCTGTCTCAAATAAATAAAAGGAATTGCCTATTGAAAGCATCCCATATTACAGAAATGATTAATTTTCCTGTAGTTATGCACATAAGTAGCAGAGATGAGATTCAAACCCACATAAATTTTAGAGTCTGCTCATATTTATGATTGTACCATTTTTAACTTCTTGTATGATTTTTCTCATATAAAAACTCAAGAACAAAAATAGAATTCATTCATAAAAAGCATTTATAGACTCATTAATTTTCATATTTAAATCATTGCTATTCAGCCTGTTTGTTTTCTAAAAAAAAATTATCATTTATTTTACGCTATTGTAAGATCATGTTAAAATTTGTTCTTTTACAAAAAGTTCAATGCATTACCAGTTGTGTGAGGCAGACTAGCATTACAACATGGCAGGTATTTCTTTTTTTTTGTATTTTTGAGATGGAGTCTCGCTCTGTTGCCCAGGTTGGAGTGCAATGGTGCAATCTTGGCTCACTGGGTTCTGCCTCCTGGATTCAAGCAATTCTCCCATCTCAGCCTCCCCAGAAGCTGGGACTAAATGCATCCACCATGATGCCTAACTAATTTTTTTTTTTTTTTTATTTGTAGAGGCGAGGTTTCATCATGTTGGCCAGGCTGGTCTCGAACTCCTGACCTCAGCTGATTCGCCCACCTTGGCCTCTCAAAGTGATGGGATTACAGGCATAAGCCATTGTGCCTGGCTGGCAGGCAGTTTTTAGGCACTGGGATAGAGCAAAGAATAAGACAGAGACTTATTCTCAGAGTCCAGAGTGCTCACCACCACACCATGAAACTATAAGTTCAAACTTATTCTCATAAAACTTGAACATGAGCAAAGGGAGCATATAGGCTTTTAATAAATACTTATAGAAGAAATCAACTAAATTACTTAAGAAAGTCATAAGTGCTGTGAAGAAAATGGATGAGAGTAATATTATAAATAGTATAACACAGAATAATAGACTGGTTACGCTGTGATAACAGATCAATACAAAATCGCTGCATCTTACAAATATATACAACTTAATTATGGATCATTTTACATATCTACTGTAGATCAGTGGGTGGGCTATCCCTGTTGTGGTCATTCAAAGACCCAAGCTGATGAATAAGAGACCAACTGGAATGTTTGCAGTTGGCAGGCGAGAGGGAAACGAGGGTTCTGGATGGTCTCATATCCGATGCAAAAGACGTCATTTCTGATCGTAATTCATTGACCAAACCTAGTCACGTAGCGTGGAGCCCCATCTTATTGGTCCCAGTCAACCACAAAGGTCCCAGGAAGTACAACCTTACCATAGGCCCAGAAAAGAGAATAAATAGAAATACATTGTCAATGTCATTGATGACTGCCATCAGGAATGACTTGATTATAGGAAAAATATTAAAAAGGGTGATAACAGAAGGTGACACTTGAGTGAGACTAAAATGATGGGAAAGAGCTAGCCATGAAGATGTTAGGACAAAAGCACACACAGAGGGAATAGCAATTGCAAAGACCTCAAAGCAGGAAAGAGTTTAATTTTTACAGAAAAAGAAAAAAATATATAATGGTAGTGAATGGGTGAAAGGAGAGCTGAGAGGTAGGTAGGGGTTGACTCTTGTAGAGATTTATCAAAAATTATGCTAAGATAAGATAAGCACAATAGGTATCTATTAGAGATTTTGAAGCAGAGAAGTGATGGTGATATAATTTAATTTACTTTGCTTAAAGTTTTTGTGAGCTGCTGTGTGAAAACATGGATTTTACAAGACTTGAGTAGAAGTAGAAAAACCAGATAAATGGGTTTCAGTGGAGTCCAGATGCAAAATGGAATGCATATTTTTTGCGTTTGAAAAGATTTCAGAATAGTGATTATTCAAATAAGTAGGCTATGTAGGCAGTTACAAAGCAATGTCTTAAATGCTGTGGTATGAGAGAATGCCAGGAGAACACACAGAAGGGAAGAATGTCCTGGACTTGGGGATTTCATACTAGGCATTTCTATGACAGAAAATTAATCAGAGTGTTCTGGGTCAGAATTAAGAGTCAGGCAGGGGAAAAAGTTAAATGTAACAAAAGATTTTCTGCACGAAGCCAGCAGTATTAATAAAATTTTGGGTAATGTGTGAGCAGAAGAGGGGAGAAAGAGAAAGCTAGATTGATGGACAAGGCCTAGATCTTGAAAGATCTTGTGTGTTGTGCTGAATGTCTTGGATATAACCTTACAGGCTTTTGGGAACCACAGAAAGGTTACAGCTAGATTCGGATGTAATCAGACTTGCAGTTTATATAGATCACTTTGAGACCATTTAAAACAATAAATAGAATACAATCTCCAAGAACCTTCACATTTATAAGGGTTTTATGTATATGCATCTATTTTATCTGCTTGGACACTTAAAGTTTATACCACAATCACAGAGACTAACACACACACACACACACACACACACATACATAGAGCGAGAGAGAGAGAGCGAGAGAGAGAGAAAGAGAGATTGAGATTTATTTCCCACTTCTCATTCTACTCCCTCACTATAAATTAAAAATATCTCTAACCCATTTCTCACTATCTGTTAGGCTTGGATGGGTGTTGATGTTTAGGAATGCTGTCCTCTTCTGCCAGAAAACAGAAAAAAGTCATGAGGTTTTATTATCTCTTGACCTTCTTGCCAAATCTGAAATCCACTTGTTAACTAACTATTGTAGATTTTCCTCTGGATGGAAAGCTACATCCCTCTGAAGAACCTATGATGACCGTTCCAGCTTGAGTTTCAAGCCTATATAGTTCCCCAGAGTCCCAGTTTTCTAAGCTTCAGGGCTTGGCACACAATCTATCTTTGTAATATGGCTTGTCCCAATGGATTGTTAAAATGATGACTATTTATATGTATACGCACATGCTATTTTATTGTTATGTTTTCATGTTGCTGATGCCAGTTATATTTTTAACTAATACAATTTTATTGTATTTTTGCCCTGAAGCTATTTAAACCAAGCATACAATCTGGGGAATCTGATAAATAAGTAAATACAGAGCCCTGAAGGAAATGTGGCAACTGCTGGTAGAATTTATCCCAATATTTAAATGAATTCACTGGGACTAAATATTTATAGTTAGAAGATTAGCAACTGTACAGTGACAGAAAAAACCTGTTTTCTTCCTAATGTTAAAAAAATGAAAATTAGTATTGCAAAACTTATATGTATGATATAAATATTTTATTCTGAATATACTTCTTGGTATATAAAAATTGTTAAAGCCTCCTGAGAAAATAGCCAAGAATCATGCTGCAAATACAATGGAATATTTAAATTGTGAGGCCAACCTGGGGGAGAAGTCTTTTTCTTTTTTGATTATTTTAATGGAGTTTATACCTTTAACTTGTCATTCATTATAAAGTGCTTTGAAAATTAAAAAGCACTGTATGTTGGACGTGCGCAGAGCTCCGCGTTATCATCACCACGTGTCAGTCCTTGCTCTGTTCTTAGCTTTTCTGTGAATCACTATGTCTTAATAATTCCTGCACTTAAGGCAGCCTTTTGCTTCAGATTTCTTCTCCAGACACTCTTCTCCAGCTCTGACATGACTTAGAAGCTGGTCTGGCAGCACATCCGTAGCCTCATTCTGTTAACCAACAGAATGTGGACATACCTTTGTCTGTTCCTGTCTGAGCAGAACCTTAATACCCCGCTAAGGAGTTTAGCCTGCCCTCAGTTTCTAGAGATCCTCAGCAGACAGATGCTTATTAAAAGCTACCTCCCAGACATTGGGCTAACTGGTTTGTGTTGGGATTGGTGAGGATACACTGTCCTGCTCTTTTCTATGTAACGTGGGATAAACTCCCTAAGGGATGCTGCCTACTGGATGGTAGTATGATCTCCCCTGTGAACTAACAATGTAGTCAAGCCTAAGTCTTTCTTCTTAAATTAACTGGGCCTTATCCCATTGGACCTTCATGACAGCCTATAGGTCATCTGGATTTGCCAATCTCTTGTTTTATTATTCACATGTCACTTCCCTAACTTTAACCTCACACATCCAGAGCATGTGTTTTTGTGTTTTCCCTTTAATTTCAACAAATTCCTTTTACCTCCTTATATGTAGTCACCACCAGAGATTATCCTGATAAGATGTTGGATGAAACCATTAAATTCATCATGAGTACATAGACTTTAGGACTTAATGATAAGTGAAAAAAAATTACATGATCTTAAGTCTTTATATATGTTTATTGTCTGAGTCAGTTAGAAAAGTTTAATAGAAGGGAATGGAAAATAATGTGTGGATAACTAGGCAGAAGTTAAATTATCTTTAGTGTTCAAAACAGACATTCAAATAATAAGGTGAAACAGAAGCTTCAATGTAGAGTTCTAAATATCACTCTAGTAAGTTAAAGTATTATCGAAGCAATATCTACATAAAGCATTGACTTAGTTCATTAAAATTTTACATTTTAACATCTAGAACACCATGAATATTTTGTTTAAAATATAAGTAAGTATCAGAAGAATGATGAACTCTTACATTATCTAAATGTAAGTGAATAGATGCATTAATCTGCTGAATTGGCTATGTAAAGTAATGGAGAAACCAAGTTTCCCATTCACTGCTTGTATTAACCAATCAATGTAACAGATATGTTAGTTATCAAATATTAAGTAAAACAAATTACAATGTGGATAGGCTACATTTGGAAATTACCGGTTGGTTTACCAGTGTGCTCAATGGTAGCAAATATTTTCTAGGAAAAAACTGAAGAAAAGATATTATTTGATCTTAAAAAATCATGTCAAACATTTTGTAGAAATAATGTGCATAAGCACATACTTATGAGATATCTCTGTGAGGGAGGGATGGAAAATACAATTTAAAAACTATTAATAATTTAGTTATTCTTCCTTCAGCCCTTTCTTCTCCCTTTTGCCTTTGTCCCATGAAATTGATATTCTATAATATATGGGTGTAGGATTATTCAAGATTACAGCTCTTTATAATATGTCTCCTTGTATTCTAAATGAGGGGTTAGCAAGCTGCAACTTGCAAACTAATTCCAGCCTACCACCTGCTTTTGTAAATAAAGTTTTATTGGAACCCTGACACGCTCATTTGCTGACATATTGTCTAGGGTTGCTACAATGCTACAACGGCAGCTTTGAGTAGCTGCAATAGGCAAAGCCTAAAATATTTACCGTCTGATCCTTTACAGAATAAGTTTACCCACCCTTGTTCTAAACTATTCTAAATATTGTTTGTGATTCACAGAACATGATATTCAAGTATATACATATCAACAATAACAACCCAGGCACAATGACTAATTCCTTTAATTCCAGTGCTTTGGGAGGCTGAAGTAGGAGGATCACTTGAAGTCAGGAGTTTGAGACCAGCCTAGGCAATATGGTGAGACTCTGTTTCTATACTTTTTTTTTCTTAATGAGCAGGGCATGGTGGCATGCACCTTAATTAGCAGGGCATGGTGGCATGGAGCTGCTTAGGAGACTGAGAGGAGAGGATTGCTTGAGTTCAGTTCCAGGTTTCAGTGAGCTGTGATTGTGCCAGTCCACTCAATCCTGGGTGAGAGTGAGACTCACTCTCTCTCTCTCTCTCTCTCTCTCTCCATATATAAATATATATAGAGAGCATATATACATTGTGTATATGTGTATGTGTGTGTGTGTATATATATATTCTGATACCAGAATGTTCCTGAGTATTAAATGCTCAGTGTTAAATGCACAGAGGATTGCATTAATTTATGTGGATGCTTTTAGGCATCAAAGTTATTTGTAAAAAGATTTTGGATGTACATAATGGCAATACATTTTCCTTAGGTAGCCCATGCATGCACAAATGCCAACCTAGACTTCAAATAAATATCCTAACAAAAAGTGAATGATCTGTTCAGTATAGTGAAAGAATATAATATCTAAATGCAAATTCAGCTGAAGCTTCATATAAATAAGAAAACAAATGCTGACAGGTCAAATAGGTTCTAAAGGAAGCTAAATATCAACTACTTCTCAAAGAAAAGGCAGCACATTATCCCATTGCTTATTTTTTTATTATCACAAAAGCATGGACATATCTCATTACTGAGGAGTGAAGTCATTCTTTTTTAGGTTACTCATATCTTTTGTCTCTATGTTGTTTATTTTTTGCTGAATGCCTGAAATCCTACCATTTTAATAGTCATTAATCATAACCTGAGAATAGGGAATCAGAATTTAAAGACTATGGAAAGTAATTGACTTTTGTCATTTTTTAAGCTCTGCTCAAAGAGCAGGACAACAGGCTGAGGTTCTTCATTAAAATTAGGTCTTTACACTATTAATTATATCTTTAACAAAGCAAAGGATGTTACTCTGATGTCAAAGTGCATAATAATTCTCTTAATAAAAAAAGCTAAATTTATCCAGAAATACATGTGGACCCAATACCAATTTTCTGCATAGTGAAAATAAAGATAATTGGCTTCTTTCCTTCTATTCTTATGAACTACATTCTAATATTTTATTTTTTTACATTACATTTATTGGATTTGTTTTAATTTTCATGATAAGCACATTGTTAGAAATATACTTTGTTATTAAGTGATTCAAAAGCCTTGAGCTGTCTTTAATTTTGATGCGAAAGTTGGTTTGAGTATTAAGGTTAAAATGACTTTTAAAAAGTTATTTTGCCTTGGAAAACAAAAAGAGGTTTCTTATGGATAAAATCCATTAATAATTAACACTGTTTATATATCTCAGTGGTATTTTATTCTAAGGAAAATAAATCAATCTGTGAGAGAATAAAGTTAAGCCAGACAATTTGTATTTCATGGAAAATAGACATTATACGTCTCTAAAATTAGAACCTAAGCTTTACTTTAATTGTATTTTATGAGAAAACAATCCATAGCTTTATTAAAAATAGTCAGAAATATCAGGACAGAAGAGTATATGATTTTGCCAAGTCTATAACACATAATTTGTGAATTCCCCCAAATTCAAAGTCAGTACTTTATTCTCATAAAATTTAGTTACTGAAAAATAACAGCAGCTGGTTTTGCACTCTGTATTTGTTTTGGTAAAAATGAATTGAATGAAGATTACAGAAAGACAGCAGAATAGAAAGCAACAGGAATATGTCTCTACACCCAGACAACAATTGCATTGGCAGAACCTTTCTAATGCATACTATTTAGGAGCTCAAGTCTACTGAACCCTTGCAACTTCCAGGGTAAGGCTTGGATGGTAAATTGTAGTTAATTTAGGTTAGTTTCAGCTCTTAGCACAGTCACATCTATGAATACCTCAAACCCCAGTTCTATGGCAAAGAATCAGGCCTGTGTTCCTGGAGCAACTTGCACACAGCTTGTGCGATCCAGAGTAGACAAAAAGGATCTGCCCTCCAAATTCGAATCTGTGCTTTGATTACTGACTGTTATCACTGATCTCAAAGGTGCAAGGAGATGGTGACCATTGTCATTGCACCTCTCTTCATTACTTCAAGTCGCTCCATCTCTAGCTGAAGTGGCTTCCAGGAAATTTTAAGAGCCAGTGCCCACTTTATTTCATTTTACTCAGTTCTTCTTTTGGGAGCTAGATATAAAAGACTAATACATTCAAACACAACCGCTTATACAGATGAAATTAGAAAGTTACAGTGTATACCAAGGGAAAGTCACAGGCTAAGAAATACTTGAAAAGACCTTAAATTTACACCCCAGGGTAATCTGTGGCACAGAGACAACCTACAAACATTTAAGGGGAAGAATCACTTCCAGAGTTATCACATTATTAGATTCAAATTTCTAGTTTTCAACAACAAAAACAAAAATCACAAGGCATGCAAAGAAGCAAGAGTATATGATTAAAAGAAAACAAAATAAACCAATGAAAAATATCTCTGACAAAGATCTAATGGTGGATCTACAAGACAAAGAATTTAAAACAACTGTCTAAAAGATGCATAAAGAAGTCAAAGAAGATGTGGAGGAAGTCAAGAAATAATGGATGAACAAATGAATTATCAATAAAGAGATAAGCCTAAAAAGGAACTAAAAAACATCTGGAGATGAAAAGTACAATAACTAAAATGAAAAATTCACTAAAGAGATTCAAAGGCAGATTTGAGCTGGAAGAAGAAAAAACCGGCAAACTTGAAGACACAACAATGGAACTTACTGATCTGAGGAAAAGAGGGAAAAAAATAAAAGAAAGCTTTACACAGCAGCAGAGACTTGTAGGATACCATGAAGAAGAGCAATGTATAAATTTTCCAGAAGAGGGAAGCAAGGAAAAGAGAATATTTAAATACAACTTCAAAGTTTGATGAAACACATGAATATACACATCCAAGAAGCTCAACCATCCTCAAGTAGGGTGAACTCAAAGAAATCCACACCAGAACACATTCTACGCAAATTATCTAAAGCAAAAGGGAAAATCTTGAAAGTGGCAAGAGAGAGGATACTTATCACATTTGAGAGATTCTCAATAAGATTATCAGCAGATTTCTCATTAGAAACTTGGATAGCAGTGTGGGCTGATATGTATATCCAAGCTTCTGGTGAGCAATCTTTTGATATATGTATATATACACATATATATGTATATATACATGGGTGATATGTTAAGTGTATATATACACACATACATATACATACATGTACCTATATGTATATGTATACCAGCCCAAACTGATTATGTGTGTGTGTGTGTGTAAATTTGTAAATTCAAAGTGTCAAAAGAAAAAAAAAATTGCCTGGGCATGATGGCTCATGCCTGTAATCTTGGTACTTTGAGAGGCCAAGGCAAGGCAGATCACTTGAGGTCAGGAGTTTGAGACCAACCTGGTCAACATGGTGAAACCGCATCGCTACTAAAAACACAAAAAAATTAGCCAGGCATGGTGGTGTACACTTGTAATCCCAGCTACTTGGGAGGCTGAGACAGGAGGATTTCTTTAACCTGGGTGGCGGAGGTTGCAGTGAGCCGAGATTATGCCACTGCACTTGAGCCTGGGTGAAAAAGACTCCATCTCAAAAAAAAAAAAAAAAGAAAAAGAAAAAGAAAAATAAGAGAAAGAAATAAAGAAACAAAAAATAACAAAAATCCTATCATCCAAGAATCCTACATCTGGCAAAAGTGCCCTTCAAAATTGAGGGTGAAATTAAGACCTTCCCAGATGAACGAAAGCTTAAGGAGCTCCTTATCGCTAGACCTTCCCTGCAAGAAATGCTAAAGGGAGTTCTGCGGTGAAATAAAAAGACAATAAAGAGTAACTTGAAGGTGTATAATGTATAAAAAAGTAAAAATTACAAGAAAGGTAAATATGTGGGTAATTACAAAGTCTAGTATTATTTTAACTTGTCACTTGTCACTATACTTCTTGTTTTCTACATAATTTAGAAGACTAACTTTGAAAACATTATTATTCTAAAAGCTAGTACTATTGTACCTTTTGTTTGCAACTCACATTTTGTTTTGTATATAATTTAAAAGACTAATGCATTTAAAAAAAATGTTATTAGTTTGTTTCAGACACATAATGTATTTGGTTGGTGCAAAAGTAATTGTGGTTTTTGCCATTAAAAGCAATGGCTTTTGTACCAACCTAATACAAGGAGGTGATTTTGTGACATCACTAACTGAAAGGAGTGCGGACAGAGATGTAAAGAAGCAGGGTTTTTTTATGTTATTGAAATTAAACTGCTATAAATACAAATTAGAGTGTTATAACTTTAGGATATTAAGTGTAATCTCAGAATAACCACAAGGATAATAGCTATAGAATATACACAAAAGCAAATGAGAAAGAAATTTAAACATTTCACCACCAAATGTCAACTAAACATAAAAAGGGCAGTAGTGCAAGAATTGAGGAACAAAAAGTACTAAAAAATATATAGGAAACAAATGGTAAAATGACAGAAGTCCCTCCTGATCATTCAAGACTTAATAAAGGAAGGAAATACAGACATATGTTACAATATGGAAGACACTTGGTGACTTTATGCTGAGTGAAATCAATCAGTCACAAACAAAAACAAATACTGTAGGATTTGTTTAAAATTAGATACTTCGAGTTATTAAAAGCATAGAGACAAAACGTAGAATGCTTGTTTCCAGGGCCTAGAGAGAAGGAAGAACAGGTAATTATTGTTTTATGATTAGAGTTACAATTTTGCGAGATAACAAGAGTTTTAGATATGAATGGGTGTTGATGCTTGTACAACAATATGAATGTACTTAAAACCACTGAAATGTGCACTTATAATCTTTAAGATGGTAGATTTTGTGCTATGTGTATTTTAGCACAATTAAAACAATGTTCTCATGAAACAAATGAAGAGATGACTGAGTCAGTATTTGTATTTTTGTACAGTATTTATTGGTATCTTGTTTTCTATGTGATAAGGGTTAAAGCCTGCTGCTAAAGATGATGGTTTAGCTAAGATAGGGTATTATATAGATTGGAAGTCAAAATATATTGGTTTTATTTTCCATTCCCTCTGTGCCTAAATATGTACTCAGTTTTCCATTAAAAATCAAGTTTTGATAGATACACTGCTTTGAGTGGATTCAACCTCCCTTGGTAGGACATTGGTTTCTTTCTGGTACATAGCATTCTCAAACTATCTTGATTTTCCACAAATAACATACACAATTGTTTGAAGCTAGAATCTCCCCTAAAAATGTCCTTAGGGTTCAAAAGTCATTGTCTCAGTCAACATCTCTAACACAGATGCCATCAGCTCCTTTCAGGAAGCAGCATAAATGTTTTTGTTACCATTACATACTCATAAGGATATGATTTTAGCTTGCTGAGACCTTTTCCTCATCTACACAATAAAATAACTGAACTAAATGAGCTTGATATTCTTCCAGTTCCTATTTTTTTCTTTCAATCTATGAGATAAAATTTTATGAAAGACAAATATGGTCTTTGTGTGTACCGAAGAAATAGCGTGAGAATGTCCACAACTATTGCAATGAAAAAGTCCTGGAATCTACTTTATCAGGGTGAATTAAAAAGACAGACTTACTGTAACTATTTAATGTAAGGACCTAGATCCTTTTCAGTGTCCTTTGTGAAATTTCATTACAGTGATCTGTAGTAAGAAGAAACACCTTTCTTTTGTCATCTTTAATTGAAATTGAGTATGCAATTGAGAGCAAGGTAGCACTTACTGGGGGTTCATTTAAATGTTAATTCACAGAAAGTTAGGGGAAAAAAGAGATTATATTCTATACCTGCAGAGACAGGTGACTAGATATAGGAATTAAGAGCAGTTAGTCTTTGGAACTTCAGCTGCATAATCTTGGGAAAATATCTAAACCTCCCTGAATAGTATTTACTGTGAAGATTAAATGAAGTAACAAATATAAAATGTCTGACAATTAGTGGATCATTAACATACATTAACTCCCTTTTCTTCTGCTATATTATCACCAATATCTTCTCATAGGCACTTACTTATTGCTAAATAATAGAAACAGAAAGATTTAATTTTTTTCTATCTTTCGGAAATTCACTATTGGGCAAAGCGGACACAAAAGAAATAAACAATAACAAAAGATATGGAAGACAGCCTGTCAGTTTCATTTTATTGAATTGTGAACTGAAACTTCCAGTATTTATTGAATAAATGAAAATGATTACATTGTACTAAGAAAATGTACAAACTCGATTGATACAATTAGTCTTATAATATTATCATGATACTAAACTCTACAATCTAGGGGTAAGATAAAGAAAAAGAAGAAAAGTACTACCTACATAAGATAGGACAAACAAGGGATGGATTCTGAGAGTCTAATCAAATTTTGTGTCCAAGAAATACACTCTTTTATTCAACAATTATTTACTGAGCATTCACAGTATCAAATAACATGCTTTTTTTTTTTTTTTTTTTTTTTTTTTTTTTTTTTTTTTTTTTCTGGAGACGGAGTCTAGCTCTGTCGCCCAGGCTGGAGTGCAGTGGCGCCATCTCGGCTCACTGCAAGCTCCGCCTCCCGGGTTTACGCCATTCTCCTGCCTCAGCCTCCCGAGTAGCTGGGACTACAGGCGCCCGCCATCTCGCCCGGCTAGTTTTTTTTGTATTTTTTTTTAGTAGAGACGGGGTTTCACCGTGTAGCTCAGGATGGTCTCGATCTCCTGACCTCGTGATCCACCCGTCTCGGCCTCCCAAAGTGCTGGGATTACAGGCTTGAGCCACCGCGCCCGGCCCCAAATAACATGCTTAACTGTAAAAGAAAAACACAAGATAAAATTAATCTAGTTTTCTTCTTAAATCTGGGAACAAGAAATTAGTGAGGAGAATGAATGAATGAATGAATGAATGAAGAAAAAAACAAAGGAGAAATTTCCAAAGCAGAAGCAAAGATAAACAGTTAAAATAGAAGAATAAGAGCATGTGTGCACATGTATATTAATAATATTACACAATTAGCTGCCTAGTGGATTTAGAAACTTGTTAAAGATTAGTTATAATAAATTTAAATTGTAGGTCAATAAATACTTTTATACTTTTTTAGGAAAAACACCTTTCTTTCTTTATCAAGTACATGCTGAATTATTTGGTGTAAATTATGTGTTTTTTTGTTTTGTTTTGTTTGTTTGTTTGTTTGAGACAGTGTCTCAATCTGTCACCCAGGGTGGAGTGCAGTGGTGCAATTTCAGCTCACTGCAACCTCCACCTCCCAGGTTCAGGGCGATTCTCGTGCCTCAGCCTCCAGAGTAGCTGGGACTACAGTTGTGCTACCATGCTCAGCTAAATTTTGTATTTTTTGGTAGAGGCAGGATTTCACCATGTTGGTCATGTGGTCTCTAACCTTAAGTAATCTGCCTGCTTCAGCTTCCCAAAGTGCTGCGATTACAGGAGTGAGCCACCACGTCCAGCCTATTTGGTGTAAATTGTTACAAACATTTCTGAATAGAAATTTACCCGGGGAAATAGCTATCTAAAGATACTGAACACTTTTTATATGTTTATTTCAAAAATGGCTTATTCCAGGGGTGAAATACAGTTGAGATTTCCCCAAAAAAGTGTAGTAAAAGTTTACATAATTCAGTGAATTAAACTGTCAACAGTGAGATGAGATTAATTTTATATGTGGTATTTAATAGATGTGATGTATATCCAGACTCTCCTTATTTTACTATACTGGCCAGGGAGTTAATGAAAAGACTGAAGTTTCAGAATAACTTTATTCTTTATGTCCTTATAGGTAAATCCACCTTTTCACAAGAACCTTGCAATACATGAATAAAAATTGTCAGACCTGGGCTTTAGAGGAAGTTCCCTCATAACAAATTCTGTAGGGTTCCAGCCCTACTTATTTTTCCATTGAGACGGACTGTTCACCAAGTCTATCACTGATGGGCATTTGGGTTGATTCCATGTCATTGCTATTGTGAATAGTGCTGCAATGAACATACATGTGCATGTATCATTATAATAGAATGATTTATAATCCTTTGGGTATATACTCAGTATTGGGATTGCAGGGTCAAACAGTATTTCTGGTTCTAGGTCTCTGAGGAATCTCCACAGTGTCTTCCACAATGTTTGAACTAATTTATATTCCCACCAACAGTGTAAAAGCATTCCTATTTCTCAATAGCCTCGCTAGTATTTGTTTCTTGACTTTTTAAATGTTCACCATTCTGACTGGCATGAGATGGTATCTCATTGTGGTTTTGATTTGTATTTCTCTAATGATCAGTGATGTTGAGACTTTTTTCATATATTTGAAACAGTGTTTTCTGAAAATATATCTTCCTTGTCTATGTGAAGTTTGGCAATGAGAAAAAGAAACAGCATGATATTAAGAGAAAAAAGTGGGTATAAATTAATCTAGGAGAAACTATTCATTTATACTTTCCCATGTATTAACCGTATTGATGATGAAAAACTGATCATCACTATAGAACTCCTTTTTGAAGAAAAAGGTAAGGAGGAGAACAAGACATCTGACTAGACCCAGCCAAGAAATTCTTCTTCCACACAGAGGAAACAAAATATTGAGTCAACTATAACACTTCAAAGAGATTTCTTGAGAGAAAATACTGAAAGTCAATAGCAGCAACACAGATACCGTGGGTGAAGAAGGAGGAAGTTGGAAGACCTGTTCGTAGTTGCAGGATGTGAGAACTGGTCCCCAGAAACCAAACCAGACCTAAGGAAGGGAGCAAACAAGACCTAATGAAGGGAGCAAAACTGTGTCACACAAAAATAAAGAAAAATAATTAAAATAAAGTGAAAAAAGCCTCTGAGAAATATGAGATTATGCAAAGTTATCAAACATGCAACTCACTGGCATTCCAGGGGGAGAAGATTAAGCAACTTGGAAAACATATTTGAGAATATAGTCCATGAAAATTTCCCCAATCTTACAAGAGAGGTCAACATACATATACAAGAAATTCAGAGAACTCCTGCAAGATATATACAAGATGACCATCTTCAAAACACATAGTCATCAGATTTCCCAAGGTCAGCATGAAAGAAAACATCTTAAAGGCAGCTAGAGACAAAAGTCCTATCACTTACAAAGTGAATCCTATCAGACAAATGTCAGACTTCTCTGTAGAAACCTTACAAGCCAGAAGAGATTGTGAGCTTGTTTTTAGTATTTTTAAAAGAAACACGAAGCCAGAATTTCATGTCCTGACAAACTAAGCTTCATAAATGAAGGAGAAATAATGTTTTCTTTCCCAGAGTAACAATAGCTAAGGGAATTCACTACCACTGGACTGGTCTTATAAGAGATGTTTAAGGAAGTTCTAAACATGAAAATAAAAGAATAATACTTGTTACTACCAAAACACACGCATATAGCCCACAGACCCTATAAAGCAACTACACAATCAAGAGTACAAAGCAAACTGCTAATAGCATCATGATAGAACCAAAATCCCTTATATCAATATTAGCCTTGAAAGCAAATAGTCTAAATGCGTCACTTAAAAGACAGTGACAAATTGGATTTAAAACAAAACAAGCACCAACTTTCTGTTGCTTTGTACAGATCCATCTCCCATGTAATGAGATACACAGGTTTAAAGTGAAGGGATGGAGAAAGATCTATCACAAAAACGGAAAACAAAAAAGAGCGGGGATTGCTATTCTTGTACCAGGTAAAATAGACTTTAAACCAACAACAGTAAAAAAGGGCAAAGAAGGGGATTATGTAATGATAAAGGGTCCAATTCAACAAAAATACTAACTTTCCTAAATATACATGCACCCAACATTAGGGCACCCAGATTCATAAAGCAATTACTTCTAGATGTAAGGAAAGGCTTAGACAGCTACACAGTAACAGTGGGAGACTTCAATGCCCCACTGACAGCATTAGACCGATTCTGAAGGCAGAAAATTAACAAATGAATTCTGTTACTCAATTAAATTCAGCACTCAACCAATTAGATTTAATAGACATCTATAGAATACTCCACTCAACAGCCAGAATATATATTCTTCTCATCTTCACTCGAACATAATCTAAGATCAACTACATGCTCAGTCATAAGCAAGTCTCAAAAAATTTTTAAAAAATCAAAATCATATCAAGCATCTTCTAAAACTACCGTGAAATAGAAATAGAAATCAATAGCTAGAAAAACTCTCAAAACCACACAATTGCACGAAAATTAAACAACTTGCTTCTAAATGACTTATGTGTAAACATCAAAGTGAATGCAGATATTTAAAAAATCTTTGAAACAAATGAAAAATAGAGATACAGCATATTAAAATCTGTGGGATTTGACAAAAGTTGTCTTAAGAGGAAAGTCTATAGCATTAAACACCTACATCAGGAAGGTAGAAAGATCTCAAATTAACAATTTAACATTGTAACTTAAGGAACTAGAAAATCAAAAACAAATCAATCCAAAGCCTAGCAGAAGAAAATAAATAACTAAAAATGAAAGCAGAATTAAAAGAAATTTAGAATCCCAAAAGACTATACAAAGGATCAGTGAAAGAAAATGTTAGTTCTTTGAAAGAATAAACAAGATCAATAGGCCACTAGCTAGACTAACAAAGAACAAAAGAGAGAAGATCCAAATAAGCACAACCCCAAAGGACAGTGGTGACTTTACAACTGATCCCACAGAAACGCAAAAGATTCTCCGAGACTATTATGAACACCTCTGTGTGTACAAACCAGAAAACCTAGAGGAAATGAATAAATTCCTGGAAACATACAACTTCCTAGATTAAATCAGAAAGAAATGGAAACCTTGAACAGACCAGTAACCAGTTCTGGAGCTGAATCCATACTAAATACCTTACCAGACAAAAGAATCCCAGACCAGATGGATTCACAGTCAAATTCCACCTGACCTACAAAGAAGAACAGGTGCCAATCCTACTGAAGCTATTCCAAAAAACTGCAGAGGAAGGACTCCTTTGTCATTAATTCTACGAAAGCAGTATCATCCTGATACCACAAATCAGATACAATGAAAAAAGAAAATTACAGGTCAATATTCCTAATGAATACAGACACAAAAGTCCTCAACAAGTTACTAGCAAACTGAATTTAGTAGCATATTAAGAAGTTAATCCATCGTGATCAGTATGCTTTATTCCTGGGATGCAAGTTTGGTTCAATATATGAAAATCAATAAATGTGAACCACCACATAAACAGAATTAAATATAAAAACCATATGATCATCTCAATAGATGCAGAAAAAGTCTTTGATAAAATCCAACATCCTTTCATGATAAAAACCCTCAACATACTAAGCAACAAAGGAATATTTGCGAAAATAATAAGAGCTGTCTGTGACAAACCCACAGTAAACATCATACTGAACAGGCAAAACCTGCAAGCATTTCCCCTAAGGACTGGAACAGGACAAGGATTTCTACTGTCACCACTTCTATTTAACATAGTAGCGGAATCTCCAGAGAGAGCAATCAGTTAATGGAATGAAATAAAAGACATCCAAATAGGAAATTAAATGGTCAAATTATCTGTCTTAAGTGATGACATTATTCTATCTAGAACCCCTAAAGACTCTTCCAAAAGGCAACTATCCCAGATAAGTGAATTCAGTAAAATTCCAGGATACAAAAGTAACATACAATCATTAGTAGCATTTCTATACATCAATAGCAT
This sequence comes from Colobus angolensis palliatus, assembly GCF_000951035.1. Taxonomy (NCBI): domain Eukaryota; kingdom Metazoa; phylum Chordata; class Mammalia; order Primates; family Cercopithecidae; genus Colobus; species Colobus angolensis. The sequence goes on from NW_012114566.1 coordinate 3,568,701, forward strand.
TCAAGCTGAGAAATGAATCAAGAATGCAATCCCATCTACAATAGCTACAAAAATAAAATATCTAGTAATACATCTAACCAAGAAGATGCTGAAAGAAATTAGAGATCACACAAACAAAGAACCATCTTATGCTCATGGATTGCAAGAATTAATATTATTAAAATGTTCATACTGCACATAACAATCCACAGATTCAACACCATTCCTATCAAAATACTAGCATCATTTTTCACAGAATTAGAAAACCATTCTAAAATTCATATGGAAAAAAAAATCCAAATAGCCAAAGCAACCCTAAGCAAAAAGAATAAAGTTAGAGGCATCACATTACCCAACTGCAAACTATACAACAAGTCTACAGTAGCCCAAATAGCATGATAATGGTACAAAAACAGACACACAGATAAATGGAACAGAATAAAGAACTCAGAAATAAAGTTGCACACCTACAGCTGACTGTTCTTCAACAAAGTCAACAAAAATAAGCAACGAGGGAAGGACTTCCTATTCAATAAATGATGTTGAGTACACTGGCTAACCATATGCAGAAGAATGAAATTGTAGCCCTATCTATTACTATATACAAAAAAAAATAAAAACTCAAGATAGCTTAAAGACTTAAATGTAAAACCTCAAACTATAAAAATCCTAGAAGAAAACCTAGGAAGTACTCTTTTAGATATTGGCATAGGTAAATACTTTATGACTAAGTCCTCTAAAGCAATTGCAACAAAAGATGTTTATAAGTGAGACCTAATTAAACTAAAGACCATTTGTCAAGCAAAATAAACTGTCAACAGAGTAAACAGACAACCTACAGAATGGGGGAAAGTCTTTGCAAACTATGCATCTGACAAGGAACTAATAGCCAGAATTTATAAAGAACTTAAAGAAATCAATAAGAAAAAAAAAAAAAAAGTTCATTAGAAAGTAGGCCAAAGACATGAACAGACACTTTTCAAAAAGAAGACATACAAGTGACCAGGGAACATATGAAAAAATGCTCCACTAATAATCAGAGGAATGAAAATCAAAACCACAATGAGATACCATCTCACGCCAATCAGAATGGTTATTATTAAAAAGTCAAAAATTAGCAGATGTTGGTGAGACTGTGGAGAAAAAGGAACGCACACACACTGTTGGTAGAAATGTAAATTAGTTCAGCCCCTGTGGAAAGAAGTTTGGACATTTTTCAAAGGAGTAAAAACAGGGCCAAGGGCAGTGGCTCAAACTCGTAATCCCAAGTGACACTTTGGGAGGCAAAGGTGGATGGATCCCATGAGGTCAGGAGTTTGAGACCAGCCTGGCCAACATGGTGAATACCCATCTCTACTAAAAATACAAAAATTAGCTGGGTGTGGTGCTTAACACCTGTAGTCCTAAGCCGAGAGTTGTGTGAACCCATGAGAATTGTGTGAACTCAGGAGGTGGAGGTTGCAGTGAGCTGAGATCACACCACTGCATTCCACCTTGGGCAATAGAGTGAGACTCAGTCTCAAACAACATCATCATCATCAACAACAACAATAACAATAGAACTACCATTTGACCCAGCAATCCCATTACTTGGTATATACCAAAAGGAAAATAAATCATTCTACCAAAAAGACACCCATACTTGTATATTTATCACTGCACTACTCACAGTAGCAAAAACATGGAATCAACTTAGGTACCCTTCAGTGGTGGATTGGATAAAGGAAATGTGATACATATATACCATGGAATATAATGCAACCATAAAAAGGAACAAATTATGTCATTTACAGCAACATGAATGCATCTGGAGGCCATAATCCTAAGTGAATTAACACAGAAACAGAAAACCATATATTAGATGTTCTTACTTGTAAGTAGGAGCTAAACCTTTGGTACACATGAACATGAAGATGGGAACAATAGAGTCTCCAAAATGGAGAGAGGGAATGGGAGCAAGGGCGGAAAAAGTTCCTATTGGCTGCTATGTTCACTATCTGGGTGACAGAATTAATAGAAGTCCAAACCTCAGCATCATGTAAAATACTCTTACAATAAACCTGCAAAAGTACCCCCGAATCTATTATAAAAAAAATAAAATTTAACAAAAAATAAATTATTTTTGCAAGTGATTTTAGCGAGAATACATATTGAACTTAAGTTAGAAATTTTCTGAAATGAAGATTATATATGGAATGTTCCATTTCCCAGTTTCTCCTCCTCTTTTACTATCAAAAGTTAATTTAAGGTTATTTCTACCCTTTTGAAAACAATTTGAGTTGAGAGAAATTGTACCATATGCTCTGCTTACCCATGCAGTGTAAAGCAAAGTGCTGAGCAATTATTTGGTGGATTTGATCAGTTTTGACAACCAGTCTTGAAATTCAAGCCAGAATCCCCTGCTCTTTCTTCCACAGCAGGTTTGGGGACTGAATTATATGACTAATTAAAGCAAATTTCTACTTTACCTTGGCAATCGCTCACAAATTCTGCACCTGCAAATGACTTTGCTGATCAGCTTTAACAATCTGTGTCATCATTTTACAACTTCTATACCAGAATATACAATCAAAATAATAATGAATAGCAATATTTAAGTTCCACTTGAAATCCTTTGAATTGTCTTTTATCAAAGTCATCCTAGAACGTTAACTTTCCTCAATTCCTCCACCTTGTAGTCACCATGTAGAATATTTGATTAGGGAATCCTAGTCAAATGTATAATCTGATCAATATAAATTGGTTCAAGAACTCTCCTCATTCTTTGTTTGAAGCATGTCAAGGAGTCATGTGGACTAACTGGATCATTTCCATAATTATATAAAAAATACACGACATTCACATTGACAGTATACCCTTTATAGTAATCTATCAGTGAAATTGAGGTGCTCTAAATAAGGCCATTAACATTAAATAGCCACTGCTTCTATAACAATGAAACCTGAGATATTATCTACAGAGCCTACAAAGGGATGTGTCACTAAATTTGGATGCTCATGACGGAAAAGCAATCTTTTAAAATTTTCATAATATGTAATGATTGTTTAAACATAGTGATAAATACACATACAAGAGAAGGATGTGATCTCATGTCTGAGATGACAATAAATTAATTTTAGGGCAATTTATATTTCACAGCACATTATGGAGCAGTATTAGCAGACCACAGATGCACACCCCATGAGGAGCCTTAAAAGACATCTGTGAGGAAGGAAAAATACTGTTTATATTTAAAATGTTATGTAGTGATGTAATGTCAACCACTCTTGGATGAATGTTTCAAATATTGGCAAAAAAAGAAAAAGAGCTTTACATTCGCTTTTTCCTTTTTCACTCAATGTTAATAATATGCAAAAAGTTCCAGCTCATATATACTCATGGAACAACTAAACAGAGAAATGGATACGGTAATGAGCTAGAAGAGGTAAAGAGAGAAGATCGAAGTCTTGAACTTATTACCTAATGGAGAATGAGACATAATATTAAATAGTAGCTTTATTGATAATCCTTTCTTCAGATTTTTGAAGCAAAATTGAATTCAAATATGTTCATGTTAAATCTTATAGGATGTCACAAATAATTTCTTCATTTGTTTTTACTATAATTTCTACAACGTCCATTGCCAGGGAAAGACATGAATCATGTCAAGACCATTAACCATGAGAACTTGTGTTTCATTGCCTCAGGGCATATAGGTCATTGTTTAGCCATATTTGGATCTTTACTGGGACTCTTATAATCCAAGTTATCCAGGTAAAATAAAAAAATCATACAATATATATTTTCATACATCACTCAGGGAATCCGCAAAATAGCTGGGCTTCTTCTTAAAAACTAGTATTATGTAGATAATTTAATAACCACTGTTTTAAGAATTTACAGTTTAAAGGGAAAGAGGGGAAACAAAAGACAAAAGGAATCCAGGTGAGATAAAACAATTTAGAAACTGTCTATCTTATAGGTTGACAAATATTGCAGAAGACAAAAATATCTCTGTGTAAAACATTTTAAAATGCTTTATTTTGTTCATGGAGTATATGATTCCCTTACCCCTCCACATTAAATACATTACTTTGTTGCTTGTTTGTGCTAATATTTAAAATGAGCAGGTGCCATATGTATTCATCCTTTTATTTATTCTTTAGTCCTCAATAAATATTTGTGAGGTAAATGAAATAAACATCTTTCAGTTTCTTAGCAGAAAAAAATCTTTTAAAATGGTACTAATTATATGATTGTTTGACAGTCTAATGGTTTTTTTGTGTGAGATTTCCAACATGACTTTTAAATTATTAATATGCTCTATGATTGATCAAATTTTGCAAAGTAAGCCAGGCAAATGACAGGGTTATCATCCCCATGGATATGCTGAGAGCCATGGTCATAACCTCCTTCCTTTCTTAGCTTGTACTCCAGAAAGTCAATCAGCTGGAAATACATCCTCATTTAATCAGGGATTATTTCAAACCTCATGTAAACAAATTTTGTATGGAAATAAAAATAAAATTATTCCTTTCTTTCTTTTTTTTTTTTTTCTCTTTTTCACTGTTGAAATAGTTTTAGGGTTTGGATGAGATTAAAGAGAAGTAAAGCATGGAGTAAATGTAGAAAACAAAGACCACAGAAGGCATGCAGGAATAAAGAGGTATTGAGGGGAGAAACCAAAAGGAAAAGCAAAGGGGGAAAGGAAAGAGATAGCAAATGATTTCATACAGTTTCACATGTATATTTTTGCCTCATAAGCAATTTATTTGTTATATAATATTCTCTGTAATACTCTAAGTATTATTATGCATCAACTTTTAAAATGAGATTTCATTAATTTATAAAATTACTAACCTTCCTTGGTACAATTGATCTGGGCTTCATCACTGAAGTCACCACAGTCATTGTCACCATCACAGGCCCAATGGCCTGGGATGCATCTGCCACTGGAACATCTGAACTGATTATCAAAGCAAGAGTGAACACAGCCCACCTCATCACTCCCGTCCCCACAGTCGTCATCTGGAAAGAAACATCAACATGAGGCAGTGAAACCTGAACCATGGAGAAAATTTTTCTTATGAAATATCTGTTTTGTTGTTGTTGTTGTTGTTTGAGACAGAGTCTTGCTCTGTCACCCAACCTGGAGTGCAGTGGTGCGATCTGGACTCACTGCAACCTTCACCTCCTGGGGCTCAAATGATTATCCCGCCTCAGCCTCCCAAGTAAGTGGTACCACAGACATATATCACCACGCCCAGCTCATTTATTTTGTATTTCTTTAGTAAAGACGGGGTTTTGCCATGTGTTGGCCAGGCTGGTATCAAACTCTTGGCCTCAAGCAATCCACCCTCCTCGGCCTCCCAAAATGCTGGGATTATATACGTGAGCCACTGTGCCCGGCCCTTTTATTTATTAATTTTCTTCCTATATACAGGTTTGTTTTTTTTTTTTTGGAAAAATGAATGATAATTGAATCAGTGGAACAACATTTCTTATAAACAGTGGAAGAATTATTTTCATCTTCATATTGCTTCTCCTTTGATTTAATATCAACTGCTAAACTGAGAGAAAAAAATCCTTGGCTTTGGATTTTGAAGCTTAATTTCTACTCCACAGAGAAATAACTAACCACTGACTGAATGCATCTATGCACCTCGAAATAAGGAGGCAATGGCAACTGTAGGAATTTCATAAAATGATACAACCAATAATATAATTATTGTGGAAGATTATTACTTAAACCTACAATTCTTATGCCCCATAATTTATAATTCTATCTTCAATACCCTTCCTTTCTCCCCATTCTCCAACATGAGAACCCACTGTGTACCCCCTCTTCCCTTGGATCCTCTGTATATATTTGTACTTGGAAATTATTGTATAATATCATTAGAAATGATTTATATTCTTTATTAACAACTATTTCAGGAGGGAGAGGAGAGAAATGTGAAGTAAAATTAGATCAAATTAAAATAAATGGGTGGGAATGTATTGATTCCTATATAATTCATTTACCTGTACTTGGCGTAATTTAGCATAGTAATACAATTGAATATAAGAAAAAAATACTATTATAACATAAGAGGAAACTGACAGAGTTGAGACTGCCTGGGTAATTCCATAGCAATGTATAAGCTTCTCCTCCTGAGGTTACATGCATGTTTTAGGGAACCTGAATTGTCCAAGTTATTTCCTAAATTGTCCACCTTACTACATGTTTGTAGAATTAGACCATGTCCAACATAAACATTTGAAAAACAAATCTCTATCACAGATCCATGGGACAAACATTGAGCTCCATTATCTTTAATGCTAATTCCCACTGATGTGCCAGCTGCCCGGTCACTACTTGTTTTAGCCATTGGTATTGGCTCTCGAGCTTCCCCTACAAAGTACCTCTGAAGAAAGCCAGGCAGTCCAGACCACCAAGCCCCCAATCAAATCAGTGCTATAGAGTGAGCATTTGGTACTTGCCAGAGTCGCAGTGCCATTTGCTGCTAATGCATCTTCCACTTTTGCATACAAATTGTGTTAGTGGCTCACAAGTTGGGAATTCTGTGAAAGATATAAAAACGTCCAAAAGGTAACATGTTATTGACTGTGCATGACTTAATTTGTATCATTTGCTAATGTGATCAGAACTCCTTCCCTGTTCTCTACAAAGGTACAGAGGAAATGGCAGATAAACAAACACAGTGACTATAACTTCTTGAGGACATAGGACTCACATATTTTTATTATATTTTAAATGAGTGCTTTCCAGTGACTGAAAGCCTAGGAGAATTATTTGATGAAGGAAGGATCATTTGGATTCATTATACCGCTAGAAAAATGAATAGATGTCAACTCCATGCACCAAGGGACTCAACATTCACTCAGTGAATAACAGCTAATGGAGCTGTACACTCTGGAGCTGCAAAGTAATGTGTTTATGCTTTAACAGAGGAAGGCCTTTTCTGAATACAGAGAGCCAAAGATGGAAAGTCAGATCTCACTCTGCCTCTGAAAGATGTTAACATTATAAGGTGGAAGTTAAAAAAAATAAAATAAACGCAATAAACTCATTTAGGTAAGCCAGTATCACCTAGTTACCAAGAAAAGTATGAAATCTTAGTCTATGAAAAAAAAAAAAAAAAGTGAAAACCTGAAAAAAAAATAGTAAAGAATTAGATTTTAAGATGAATTTTACACAATTAAATCAAGAGACCTCCTTACTAACCTTTAGATAATTATAACAAAGAGGAATAAAATTAGCATAGAAAAAAGAGTTTGAAAAAGATAATTAGCCAATTTGAATATCAATACATCTAAAAGACAACACTGTCACAATAAAATCTGATAATCAATAGCCAAAAAAGAGGGGTAATAGTAGTGAGAGAAAATATAATTGCTGAACACTTTATCCAAGGAATTTCGAATTGCTTACTAGTATGTCCCAGGAGAAAGTTTTATTTTCTCTAATTCATATATGGTGAAAGTTATTCACCTAGAGTTTATTTAAATTGCTCAATATCAGACCTTTAAGCTCTCAGGAGAATATGAATAGCATTACAAATCTTCACACACAAGAGCTCATTTAAAAGATACTTAAAGAAGAAAAAGAAGAAATAAGAAACTATTGGTTTAATTACACCAAGATAGAAAAAAATAGATCTATGGTCTATACATTTCTTTTTTTTTTTTTTGAGACGGAGTCTTACTCTGTCACTCAGGCTGGAGTGCAGTGGTGAGATTTCAACTCACTGCAACCTCCGCCTCCCGGGTTCAAGCGATTCTCCTGCCTCAGCCCCCGGAGTAGGTGGGACTACAGGCGCTTGCCACCACACAGGCTAATGTTTTGTATTTTTATTGGAGATGGGATTTCACCATGTTTGCAAGGATGGTCTCGATCTCCTGATATTGTTATCCACATGACTCGGCCTCCCAAAGTGCTGGGATTACAAGTGTGAGCCACTGCGCCCGGCCCATATTCTTTAATTGTTCTTGTGACAGTGGAAGCCAATGACATTTTGTGACTATCTGTTTTTCCATTTAAGACAACTGACACAGAATCATAGAATATTCTCTGCATTGTCTCAGGGCTACTAAGAACAACTGATGGCTGAACAGGCTTGACTTCGGGTACTCAAACTTCTTCAGCCAAATCTATTCAAATGTTACCCATCAATCAATCAATCTTTTCAATTTTGTAGTTTTGAGCATCATTTTATTTTGGAGAAAAATGTATGAATAACAAAAATATATTTCTCTGCTTAAAAAACGGACTAATTGTGTCCAGTCGTTTTAGCTATAAGGCAACTGAAACTCAGAGAAATTAGACTTGCCTAATGATTACATGTATCTCCTTAAGGAAAAACAGGTCTTAGAATTCAGTTCATGAAGCTTCCCATCCAGCACTTCTTCTACCATACTCTATTACCAATTTCCTATCTCACTTTCCCTTATCATCCATGAATGTACCTACATTGTTTTTTTACTCTCCTCATATTCTTAGCATATACTAGGCATAAGGTTTAAACATTTATCATACATTGTTTCATTTGGCAAAGGAGTACTTTCTTATGTTTATCAGAAACGTGTCTCTAAATACTTTCACTATTTTAGGATTCAGTTCACAAGATTTTGTCCATGTCAGTCACTCCTTCATAAGTTTCTTTTGTTTGTTCCTTAAGAAGATAGTGAGAACTTACATTTATGTTTCAAGAATCAGCACGAAAGTTGTCTGAAATGTGCTTTTTTCCTTAGAAAGAAACTGTTTAGCAGATGTACTGCAATGTAGAAGATGTACTGTAGACAAGAGTCAGGACATTTAAATGAACAATGCTGGATATTTCCATCATTTAGAATTTTTTTTAAATTATCTTATTTCTAAATTATATAACACTATCAACTTTTTATTTATTTTTATAGGGCAGATTGTACCAAGATTCACCTAATCATTTCTGTGACACTTTTCTAAGGTTTTTACCTGATAATTTCCTCCTAAGAGTTGAGGACTTCATATAGTACTCCAGGTAGTTAGTTCTGTACAAAATTAGGTTACTAAGTATTTTCTTAGTACATTAACTAATGAAGTACATTGGTGATAGTATCTTTATTTAGGAAATGAGAATTTCAAGTGATATTACTGTAACTCCTCTAGAATGGTTTACATTTTTACCTTAAAATCTATGACATTTTTAAGTTTATATTAGTACGGTTCTTGGCAAATCACAAGTAGTTGGAATTAACAGTAAAAGAGGGGCAAATTAATTTTGCCTGACAGTGTAAAGACTTACTTTGTGTGTTATCCTAAACGTAATACCTGAAATTAAAATTAGAGGCTAGAATATTCGCCTCCATTCTTAAAGTAGTGAAACATCAAATCAACTTGGGGCATGCAAGGACTCTCTCTAATATGTAGCAGAGCTGGGAAGAGAGAGTCAGTCAAGGACACCAGCAGAGACAGCCAATGAATGGTCTTCAGATGGTAGCCATCTTTTATACTGGTAACTTGTCCAGTGACAAAATAAATTGATATTACTTCACAAATAACATAAAGAGAAAGTGGTGGCTTCATACTCGGTCTGATAGATTTGGCTGTCTTGGTTACCCGTTTATTTACTTTTTAAAAAGCAATTTATTTGTGTGAGTTTACATCTAAGTACATTCATCTAAGGTACTGACATTTGAATGAAAATTATTGTAAAACTTAACAAATTTGTATTGTTTCATGATTACCAAAATCACACCTTAAGATATGAATTTTAAGATAAATTTAACTTTTTAAAAACCAGACAATGTCATGAGAGCCTAAATGTGATGCAAAAAAAAAAAAAAAATAGGTGGAAAGGAGGCAAAGACTTATGTCAAAAGCTATCCTGCAGAAACCCAACAAATACTCTGTCATGTAAGGGGAAGTACTAGGAAGAAAACTGAAAATGCCTAAAGGCATAATATTAATCAATACTTCTAAGGAAGTTTCTTTTATTACCTAACGAGATATTGAGAACTTATGTTTATGTTTCAAGAATCAACATGAAAGTTGTCTAAAATACGCTTTTGTCCTTAGATAGATAATAACTGGTTAGTGGATGTACTGTAGTGTAGAAGATGTACTGTAGACAAGAATCAGGGCATTTAAACAGAGAATCAACTCAAGTTTTGGTTCAAATGAGTAAACAATAAAATGGGGACTCAGATATGATGAGCTCTAATCTTTAAAAATAACATTACATCTTTTTTGACTCTATAATAAGTTAATTCAAAATTTTGTATCTCTCTTGTATAAACTTAGGAGCATATTAATCAACATTCCAAGTTTTGCTAAGAAAAAAATATATCATCCTAAGTATCTGAAAACTTTTGAAACTGATGATATTTCATTGGTTAGGAAATTTTCCATGTAAGTTTTAAAATTATTTTCAACTGTTAGATTTTAACACTAAAAAGCAGTCAAAAAATGAAGTGGAAATTAGCTCTGAATATATGAAAAAAATTCTCAAACTAAATTTAAAAATCAAAAATCCAATACATTCAACCTCTAAGAAAATGAGACATTCACCTTCTGCCCACACTGAATAAAATATAAACACATATAATGTAAACGTGTGCTTAAACAATTACATATTATATGTGACTTTTTTTTTAATGATAGATACATCATGTCTCTTATTGTTAACTTTATAGTCTGACTTAGCTTATGGAAAAAAATTCCTGTAGAGACAAAACATTGAGAACCAGAATAAGGCTGAAGGGAAATAGTAAAGAGAGTAAAGTTATTATTTGAAGAGAGACATGTACAGAAGAAAAGTTATTAATGTTTGATTTCTGTTTCATTCTTAAAGTACTATAACTGAGTAAATCACTCAGTCTGCCTGGTTTCAGACTTCTGGTTTATAATCTTATCTCTTGGGTCCTGTAAGTCCTAGAGATCAAGAAGTCAGAAGACATATCATCTAGAAATGCATAATATCCTGAAAGCATTTAATGTAGCAAAAAGTAGGGTTCACCACTTGAATAACTCCTGGGGTTATCACAGCATTACAATAAATCACAATAATTGATTATTGTGCTTTAAAAACCTCTTAAAATACATTTAACATTTTTCCTGTTCTTTCATATTAGTGTTAATTTAAAAGTTAAAAATAACATCTGTATATGTCAGTTTATTTCTGGATACCTGCTCTGTTAAAATGCCATTATGAATTCTTATATTTGACAAAGATTTAAATATTATACACAATTTTTTTAATTTCTTGACTTTGCAGAAAAATTCTGACTTTGGATACAAATTGCAGGACACTTGCAAGAATTACCTGATTAACTCAGAAAAAGAGAAAAATTATGAACAAAAATGGCTTACATTTCATCATATTACAATTATAGAAAGGAAAAGAAAACTGTATTTTATCTTGGTAGTTACCTAAACTTCATAGAATATTTAATATGGATTAATGGACTGTTAAAAATCTGCTATTATTGCAGGTAGTATGCTCAATTTACCTATTATATGTTTCACTTAAAATTTATTGTCAGGTTATATGTAAGCTATTACGTAAATGGCTACAATTGTCTTTCTCTCAAGGGTAATCATGATTGGTATGGTACTTATATTTATCCAGTATACAAAGCTTAGAGGAATGTCTCCCAGGAAGGTAGATTTCAAATCTAATTCAGGCTTCTGTCTTGTCTCTGACCTATGAATTTTCCTTATTCCTCCTCCTTGCCCCCTAAAATAATATTTTTAAGTAATTTGTTAATAAAGTCTCAAAACCTATATGATAGGTTTCAGATCATGTAACACATTTCCTACACAGATAAATTTATCCTTCAAAATTATGTATGTGGAAATTGCATAGAAGATTCAAGTTAAAATTAAACAAGAATATTGTACGAGTCCAGGGTTAGGAAAGTGTTATCTTCACCTGAAAAAGACAATAATAATCACATTATCTATTATTTATTGAATATATGATACTAGGCTAGCTGCGGATATATTAACAATACTCTTGAGGATATCCCTGCGATTATTAACCCTAATGCCAATTTGCAGAAGAAAACAGTATATTCTGCCTAAGGACACATCACATAAATAGCAAGTGGTAGTAAAATTTTAATGCAGCACTCTGATCAATGCCAAAATACATTATTATTTTTCACTATATCATGCTGATTATACTAATACTTTTAAAAGAGTATTTATAGTTTAGAAAGATTTGTGAAGGAATTAAAAATTTAATTCATTCTGTAGTTTATGTCTAACATTTAAACTCCAATTCTAATTTTTACCTACCCTATGGTATATAATTAAATATTGTTATGAAGAGTGGTGCTTTTAAAAATTACACATTCACTAGATTCACTGAGAAAATAAATTACATTTCTAGATATTGACACTAGTTGTGGCTCCCGAGAATTGGTACTTATATAGGACAGACTTCAAATGATCCGATAGAGTAAATGCATGTTGGAGAAAACCACACGAGAATAGTGTACTACAACTTGTCATCATTTTGCCACTCTTTCCTTACTATCACATAACAATCTCATTTTATACACCAAGTATAATGTCACATACAAAAAAACAAAGGCTTTGCAGGCAGGTAAATGTGGGTTCAAACCCTGACTGCATCGTCAATTAATGTGTGATATTGATATTGGGTAGTTACCCGACATCTCTGAACAGAGGTCTGTGATTTGCAAAATGGAAGAAAATATCGCTCAAATATTTTATTGGTTCAAAGCATTTAACTAAGAACTTTATATCAGATCGAGTTCTAGGACTTAGAAATATATCACCTAAGTGAATGAATGAATGACTGAATGACAGAGTGCTAGGCACTAGGAATACAATATTGAATATTCTCATTTTTTAGACAGCTAACAATCTGCTAGGGAAGATATTTAGAATACAATTAAGTGATTTAAATAAATATCTGATAGATGTTATTTTATAGGCAGTGTAATGTGTTATTACAGTACACAGCAGAAGCAGCCAAACTAATCTTGGCTGTTTATGTATTGCTTCCCAGAGGAAGGGATATAGAAGCTGATATGAATAATACGTTTGAGTTAAGGCACACGAACAAGAGAAGGAGGACTGGTTTTACAACGTTCCAAAGAAAGAGACAGATTCATGAAGGCCCGGAAGTGAGAGTACATAAAATGTTTGAGAAAATGAAAGAATTTCAGAATGGTTGCAATAGGGTATAAGATAGAAGTAGTGAAATAGGCTTGCAAGACAGATTTGGAAATGATCACTATTTAAATGACCAAGTATTAGAAAGTCAAAAAGAACACCTAGGAAGTGTATATGCAGTGACACTAAAAGAAGTGCGAGGAAAAAATATTGAATAGTTCTGACAATATGGCAGACAATCAGGAATGTTAAGTAAAATAACCACCAAATATTTCAATATATAGGCAAATGTATACAAATAACATAAATTTTCAGAGTCCGGAAATAAAAGGGATCCTAAAAACTAGAATTGTGAGTGAATGATATATAACGCCGTTGCCTGTGTATGCATGTGTAATTTTGCCTCCAAAGGCAGTAAAAGAAAGCTGGTTCTGTTATCTATCTAGATGCCTGAGTTTTAATGTCAACCTGGGACAGGAGATAATTCTCCAGTTCTACAAAAGATGCCAACATAAGCTAGGACCTTCAAAGTCTAAACTCTAAGTATAAGGGTGAGTTAGATAATATCTCTTCCTAGTAGAAAGAGATATCTCAGTCTAGACTGTGAGTGGGGAAAATGTCCGCTTGAAAATGTGTAATCACAAGGCTATAATCAATCACAAGCTCCACTTTCCATAATTCAGAAATTCCAAGTTGAAAAGTTTAGGTAAAAATTAATCCAGGCCATGTAATAATATTTCAGAAGAGTGACAGGGTACTCAGAGAGGACATCACCCAATAAAGTCTTCATAAAATTTCCACACGGGACCAAAAAAGAAAAATCAAACTTACCAATACTACTACTAATAATAATTATAAAACAATTAAAATCTGGTGAGTAAAATTCAACAGACCTAACAAACAACAGGCTTAGATCCAGAATATCTTTACATATTATATATATATTTATTTATATATATCTGTAGAGGCGATAGATTGAAATCTGATAGGCACTATAAAATAGGCAAGTCAAAATGTCTATAAAAGTTAAGGACAAAAATAAAAACCATGTAAAAAGACACACAGAAAAAATAAGCAGATTTGAAAAGCAACCAAATAAGACACTTTAATGAAAACCGTAGTCTTAGAATTACAAACCATATGAACGTGTTAAATTGCAAATTAGTACACCTGAAGAGAGAATTACTAAACTGGAAGATCTGAAGAAATCACCATAGTTGCAGCTCAGAGTTTAAGAATAATATAAAAGAGAAATCGTGAAGGATAGAATCTAACAAACTAATAGTTGTTAAAACAGGGAGGAGAGAAAATGAGGATAACAAGCAATATATAAGAAGAAAATTTCTTAAAATGTCCCAGAATTTAAGGAGACATGACTTTAGATTCAGGAAGCAAAATCTATTTTGAAATAAGTAAAAATAAATTCACATATAGAAATACTATAGTGAAACATCAGAATCGCAAGAACACACGTATAAAACCTGAATTAACCTGCAACAATTTTAAATGTTAAACCTGGAGTGAAAAATTACCCAGCATCCCCAGTACAAAAATAAAAAGAAGTGAGGACATTTTAGAAAATAATATATCCACACTCTCAAAGAAAACAGTAAACGTATTTATGCGACTTTAGATAGAGACAGAGGAACTAGAAAAATGTAAGAGGGAAATCAAGAAGTATCAGTCACTGAAGGCAAGAGAAGTGTTTGAAGGAGAAGGACAGCAGTGTTCACTGCTGTTCAGATAAGTTAGATACATACTGAAGTGTGCTACTCAGTTTATTTTATTTTATTTTATTTTTAAGTCTGTTGATCTTGTCAAAGAGTTTCTGTGGAGTGGTTTAAGGGGAAAATAAATGTCCAGTCTTAGTAGACTGAGTGGAAGATGGATACATAAAGTTTTATGTAACTTTTCCAAGAAATCTGAATGTAAAGAATATAAGAATTAATGTGATTCTTAATGAGAGATACAGGATTAAAAGAGAGTTATATTGGTGGTAATCTTTTTTTAAGAGGGAAAATGTTGAACATACATAAATAAATACTGATAGGAAGAAACTAGTTGACTGAGAAACTGAATAGGAGATTCAAGTTGCATTTTCTGTTTTTTAAATACATTTTAGCACAACAGAAAAAAATCTTCCAATTCAAAGAATAAACTCATAACTAACAATGATAATTCTCCCTGGTAATTAAAATAATTACTACTAAAATGAATCTAGGTTTAATTTAATCCTAAAGTTAATAATTAAACAATGAATTTAGATTTGTTATCCCAAGAAATTAAGAAAATAATAAAATTACTAACAGAAATGTTGAATAAAATGTGACAGTAAGACCACCAATGATTAATTTATCTATAACTTATATTAAACCTCAAAATATATGTCAAGTATCTGAAGTAAATTAATTGTGTTATGTATTTTAAGACTTTATTTCAGGACATTTCAATCTTTGTGTGTGTGTGTGTGTGTGTGTATGTGTGTGTGTGCCTATAACAATACAACTTCCAAGAGAAAAGGAGTAAGACACATTATATTTCATAGTGACAACCTTTTAAATCTACAGACATTTTAAAAATGCAACATTATGTTATGTGGAATTTCATTGCTTTTCCCTCATTCTAATTCATACACTGCAGTTATTAACTACAGCAGTATACAAGCACAAGGAACAGACACTTCAGGGCCCTGAAGTAGTAATGAGGTTGACTGGGGTACTTTTCTTTCAGTTTCATTTTTGCTACTTTTAAAATCAGCATATTATTAAAATGAGTATTTTTTTTTTTCAATTTGCTTATACACATTGACTTTTCACTGAAAACAATACGCCTTGAGATTCCTTGTTCCCAGCCCTGTGGTTGATGTCCATTTATAATTCTGATATCTTGACTATGCTTAGGCTACCCAGGCAATTGCCTTTTATTTTTTATAAAAGGAAAGCAAAGCACTCAGGGAAAGAGAAGCAAATGACACTTCAAATGGATCAGACTTAACTTTGATAATACCCAAAATAGACAGCTTTGGTTGTTATATCAATACTGGATCAAGGTATGACTATAAATGATTTCTAAGAATTCACTCTCACTTATTCTAGTTATAGATCTTTCTCCAAACATATAAAAAAACCACAAAATTTCCCAAGAAATCAAATTATCAGTGAGCTTCACACTGCCAGATCCTGATTGCAAATGAGAAATCAGTGTCATTAAGTGTGCAGCGTTAGATGTCACTAAAACTAGAACATTTTAAAAATGTTTCCTGATACAAAAACATAAAAATCACTAAATAGGAAGAACATTAAAAAGAGAAGCATGCACTCAATGAAAAAGGACCCATGAGAATTATAGGGGTTAAATGCAGGGGTAAGGCAGCATTACTAAACCTAGTCATGCCTGACAGTTCACACATGTCTACCAGTGTACATTTATAGTTAAAAGTACTTTGTCCTTATTTGTGAGCACTCACCTCTAAAAGTAAGATGTCCAAATATTTTATTGAACTCCAATGTATGATTTACACATGAAATTATACGCATCTGATACTATCGCCAATATTCAAAGATCTATTTAAAACATTTAGCGAGATTCAGAATTGAAAATCATTGTAAATTCTTTTTTTTTTTTTTGAGGCGGCGTCTCGCTCTGTCGCCCAGACTGGAGTGCAGTGGCCGGATCTCAGCTCACTGCAAGCTCCACCTCCCAGGTTTACGCCATTCTCCTGCCTCAGCCTCCCGAGCAGCTGGGACTACAGGCGCCCGCCACCGCGCCCGGCTAGTTTTTTTTGTATTTTTTAGTAGAGACGGGGTTTCACCGTGTTAGCCAGGATGGTCTCGATCTCCTGACCTCGTGATCCACCCGTGTCGGCCTCCCAAAGTGCTGGGATTACAGGCTTGAGCCACCGCCCCCGGCCTGTAAATTCTTTAATGCAAAATTACATGACACATAAACCAATATTTTAAATGATCTTACAGAATAAGATAAGCCTGTTGTTAACCTATTAATGTAACTAAAAACAAAGGAGAGAGTAGTACTACTGACTAACCAAGAAGAGAGTGATACAATTAACTACCCAAACACTGTAATTGGTAGTTTTGTGTTCTCTATTTAATCTTCATGTCAACACCATGAGATAGATTTTATGTTTGCCATTTTACATATAAAGAAGAAAATACATTTCAGGAAAATTGCCTTTATGTTTTTACATTATCCTTAAGCAGACAAAATATCAATAAGGATATATAGGATAATAACAACAAAATTAATAGGCTTGATCAATATCACCTATCAATCCATCAATCTATCCTTCTATTGGTCAAAATCAATTTACTTCTATCAAACTTAAAAATATATACATTTTTCTTGTGTTCACAAAGGAATTCCCTAAAAACAGTCATTTCCTAGGCCACAAAACAGTTGCAACAGCTTCCAAGGAAAGAATATTACACAGACTTTTTCTCCTACCACAATTAAATAAAATCAAAATCACCCTTTATTTGAACATTAGGAAAACGTAAACGATTGACATATATTCTTCCACACACAAATATTTAAAAATAGTTACTAAAACCCAAGGAATATTTTCATAAATAATTTTTGTTAGCTACATATCACTTCCTAATGTCTTTATTAAAAATTATAAATTTTACTATTTTTTGGTACCCCACACAATGTTTTTCCCATTTTCTCAATATAGTGTCACAGCTTTTATTTATACCACGAGGTAAGCATGCTTACATTGTTATCACAATATAATATTATTTTCTATAAAGCTGTGTAGTACATTTCCTTACTTGTACTTTTAATTTGAAACTTTTAAAACTTTAAAACTTATAACTTAAAGTATGTTCTAGTCAAGAGGAAGTCAAGAGAGGAGTATAATTTTAAGAAATCAAGAAATAGCACTTAAACATATTACTTTATATTTATATAAAAGTAGAGGTAATAACCAGGTAACTTGGCTAAGAGTTAAAAATACTTGCCACTGGTAATAGTACAAAAGATGTAGAATGACTACTATCTACTATTGCATTATGTACTTTTTTTTTATTGTAAGCATCTATGTATTATCTGATTTTCTTTAGCTAAATATATCTACATCATTGTTTTAAAAGTTAGCATTAGAAACTGAATAGAGAATAGGTATGCACCGAACCTAGAATTTCAGAACCTATAAAGATTCAGTACTACTATATAAGAATTTATATATACAAAAGCAGAGGAAACGTACAAATTATTCATTTAAAAGAATGTAGCAATCTTCAGAAAATTCACATATAAGCACATCATGTAGAAGTGACATCTCCTTATTGAGGTTTTGCACACCACAACCACTAATGCCCTGCAACACCCTAGAACAGAAACTTTGCCTTTCTGTCTTCCCCTGAGACCCAGCATCTGGAACACGGTGGCTAAAAACACCCGAGCAGGTCTAATGTGGACTCTTCTTAGAAGAAAATAATATTGTAAAAAATATTTAGAGAATACATCAATAAAACACGAGAATATTTCAAAACTTTAGAAGTGTTTAGTGTTTTATAGAGTTTTAAAACTTTAAACCCTATAGTATTCAAGCTACAGTGTTTTGTAGCTTCTTCTCTGAAGAGGAGGTTGGCTCCAGACAACTCACAGAAGTTACACCACGACTGCCTTCCGGGCAGGGTAGAGGGTCCTGATTTCACTCACCTCAGGCTTGCTCAAATTTTGGAAAAGAAGTCATCAAAACAATGAGCAGCAACCAGTGATTCAAATATGGCTATCTTCTCTACTGTGTGGGAAATCAAACTACACAAAGGTGTGCTTCTAGGATGTGCAGCAGTGGAAAGGTTTTTTTTTGTTCTGTTATTTGTTTTATTTTGTTTTGTTTTTTGGTAGTTAGATGTGGTCATATTGCCAATGACTGAAAGGAACAGAGAGGAAATTCTGCTATGGTTACACAGCAAATTTTAGCTCATGTCTGGGACTGTGCACCCACGCAGAGGAGCCATCGTTGTAGGAAAATTGGACCCTTTAAAAAAATGCTGTAGGGAAATATAGAGGTACGTTTAAACCTTACATCTGCTGTAATGACGTATTTTGACATCAATGACGACACGTTACAGTGACCAAAATTATTTACTGACATATTGGTTACATCTTAGGCAAAGACGCATATAGCTTTTGTTTTTAAAACCCCAACTTGGCGTAACAGAAATATTTCCTGGATCAATACAGGACTTCAATCGAACACCTTTCAACCTAATAAATTTAATATTAACCAATTAAGGATTTCAGAAATGTTGCTGTTTTCTGAAACAATTTCAGTTGAGCTAACTCAAACTCCAATTGAAAACAATACATATATTCCCACCTGAGAAAGTAAGATTATTTGGAAGGAAGAAGAAAGAAAAAGGACATAAATCTATATTAAACTTTTATTCAGTGACTGCTATGTGCCATCCACGATCTAGATTTTTACATAATTATCTCCTTTGACTCTAATTTTTATGTGTCTGTGTGTGCATGTACATGTGTATTTTTATATATTTGTGTGCATTTTTTTAACCAATGGAGATAGTAATGCTACTGAAGTCTCTAAAGAATTCATGTTTACTCTTGATAAAAATTGAAACAGTATCTGTCAGCATCATAAAGACAGTTAAAATTATCATTGCCCAGTAACTGGTGAGGCAGCTCCAGTTAGCTCCTTCCTACCAGAAGTAATCTGCCGAATTACTTGAAAAAGACACACTAGAAAAGCAAAAACAGGCCGGGCTTGGTGGCTCACACCTGTAATCCCAGCACTTTGGGAGGCCGAGGCGAGCGGGTCCCCTAATGTCAGGAGTTCAAGACCAGCCTGGCCAATAAAGTGAAAACCGTCTCTGTTAAAAATACAAAACTTAGCCTGTTGTGGTGGCACACGCCTGCAATTCCAGTTACTTGGGAGGCTGAGGAAGGAGAATCGCTTGAACCCAGGTGGTGGAAGTCACCGTGAGCTGGGATAGCGCCATTGCACTCCAGCCTGGGCAATCGAGCAAGACTCCACTTTGGGAGGGAAGGAAAAGAAAAGCAACTGAGCTTTGGAGAGATATAATAGAGAGATATTGAAAGAAATTCAATGGAGTGGCAGAGACACAATAACCATCAGGATAGGGTTGCACATGAGAATCATATACACAGGTTTTAAAAATTACCCATGCCTGAGCCTCCAATATAATTCTATTGGCAATACAGGGCATATTAAAGTTCCCCTGGGGGTAGTGGGCTGAATTGTTAGGTATCAAAAAGGTACATCAAATTCTAACCCCAGGACCTGTGGATGTGACTTTATTTAGAAATAGGGTCTTTGCAAATACCTAAGTATTTCTTGTGGCTCTGCTTTGGCATTGTAACTATGCACAGATCTACAGAAGATTTTGCTTTTTGTTATTTTAATTTTCAAGATTAAAATTCCTTCTTCTTTTTTTTTTTTCTACTTAAAAAACGATACCTCTACATAGAGAATGAGCAAAATAGTATAGGAAATCCCAAAGAAGAAAGTCAAAGTCAATGAAAATTCAGCATTATATTTTGGTGAGCATGATTCAGAGTATCTATACATGTAAATAATAGTTATATAAAATTTTATGCACACTATTTTCCAAATTGATTTTCTTTTAATTTTGTACCTTTTTTTGATTTGTTTTTGTTTTTGAGAGAGGGCCTTGCTCTGTTGCCCAATCTGGAGTGTAATGGCCCACTCCTGGCTCACTGCAGCCTGAACTTTCAGGGTTGAGGTGATCCTCCCCTCTCACCCTCCCTAGTAGCTGGGACTACAGGCATGTACCACCACACCCAGCTACAAATGTGTAATTTTTAAAAATTATTTTAGAGACAGGGTTTCACCTTGTTGTCCAGGCTGGCCTCAAACTCCTGGGTTCAAGGGATCCACCAGCCTGGGCCTCCCAATGCCTCAGCAACATTACAGGCATGAGCCACTGTGCTCAACCTCTAAATTGATTGTTTGCTTATTGAAACAATTAACAATATGTTTTGTGCCAATAATCTTAACCTACATCCTTCAAAAGAAAAAAGAAATATAGTCTTTGCAGATATAAAGCTGAGGATCTCAATATGAGATCATTCTGGATTAAAAGTGGGCTTTAAATAACTGGTGTCTTCGTAAGAGAAAGGAGAGGATGCTGTGACAGAGACATGGGGAAGAAGGTCACAGAGACGGAGGCAGAGGTTGAAGTTATGTTGCCCCAAGCTGAGAAATGCCCATAGCCACCAGAAGCCGAAAGAGGCAAGCAAGGACTTTTTCCTAGAGCCTTTGGAGGAAGCCCTGTTGACAACTTGATTTTGGACTTTCGACCTCCAGAAGTGTGCAAGAATAAATTTCTGTTGTTGTTTTAAGCCATCACATTTGTAATAATTTGTTGTGGTAGTCCTAAAAAATTCTAATTGGTGGAAAATGCTAAAACCACAGTTTACATTCTCTGATCTTCTTTTAAGATAAGAATCACATGAGATATTTTTTCCCAAAATACAGATTCCTGGACTCCATCCAAGACCTACTGAATGGAAATCTTTGAGGGAGGCAGGTAGGAGCCTCGGAATCTTTATCAGCAACAAGCACTGCAAGGGACTCATATCCTCAAGCAAGAAACTGGGGAAATGCTCACTTAGAACAAGAAACTAAAAGCCCAGTATGGCTTTGAAAATATCCCTCCAGGCTTTTCTTAACCTCCCACTTTTCTGCAGACTAGACTTTATTAGTCAGGTATTTACAAAACAGGGAACTGCAAAGAAAGAAAGATGCAAAATAATGCCACATGCGTGTAAGAATAACAAGAAGACAGCTTAGCAGAAGCTTGCATACCACTTCTAAATTAAAAATTAAGTAAGCTAAAATTTAAAAGTGTGGAAGAAGGAAATAAACAGAACAAGGAAGTCTGGGATGCAAAGAATAAATCTACAGGACATAGACAGGAAAAAGAGCTTCTCAGTTTCTTCAGTATCCATCTTTTAAATAAAAATAATTATTGCCAGCATGGAAAATAGAGAGCAAATGGGTTTGAGAGAAAATTAAAACTCCAAATTGAATACAGAAAAATAGAGTGCTGAACTGCTAAAAAATGAGTGTATCTTTCTATGGAGACAAATTATCAAAGAAGTAATGAAACATCAAACATCTTTGATGTTCTCAGAATATTGACAGTAATTGTGGAATTAATGGGAGATAGGAAACATGAAGAAAAATTGGAAAAAATGCAAATAATACTTTACCAACTCCAAAATTGAGAAAAAATTTGAAAATTATGGGGAGTGAAGTTTATGCACATTTCCGACAATTCTAAGATAAACTTGTTAACAGTTTGTCAGTATATATAAAGATAATATTTGATCATGACTCCAAAACTGAGAGAAAACTTGGAAACTATAGAGAGGTGAAGTTTATGTAAGTTTCTGACAATGATTCTAAGATAAACTTGTTAAAACAATAGTTTATCAGTATTTATAATGTTACTATTTAGTCATGAATGAAATAAAAATATATTATGCCAGAATAAATTTTTGCTGATGCAGTTTTTTGATATATATATCAAATATATATATAAAATACATATATATACATATATAATATATATTTACACATGTAACATATGTTTAGGGCATTTTCACATATATAATTTCATTATATATATTCATTACATGTATTATTAAACATAGTACTTCTGTATTTTTAGCAACATTTTTGAGAAATTCTTTCACAATAAATGAAAATATCATACATGCAATATAATAGCAAACTTAGGTAGATGAGTAGTTGATTCATAACTATATCTATAGAATTCTAATTATTATGTCAGTTTTTTTCCAGAAGAATGTTTTTAATTGCTCTCCAAAAAGTTCATTTCTTTGTTACTATGATTTGGCTAAAGCCTTAAAAGTTATGCTTATCAAATCTTTGAATTATACAAAACTGGAAGACATGATTACTACGATGGATGATGGATTAAAAACTGCAAAACTGCAAAAAAGTTAAGAATTGTAGAAAGATGGTAGGGTAAAGAGGACTTTACCCATGTACATATTTTGAAATGTGTGGATAAGGGAGAATCAGAAGAGTATCAAAATAGAACTTAAGAGAACTTCTGAAATGTAGACATTGGAAATATCCCTAAAAAGCAAACATGCCTAAGAAAAGCTTAGGCATGGTAATTGACTGAGAAGTCAACATGTCAGTTACATGATAAGGTTGTCTTCCAAGATTACTTTAAGAGAAACCTAGAAGCTAAATAACTAAAGGTAAAAAGCCCACTATGATCTGTTGTAAAAATACCAAATTTTTACAACATAAACTTTTTACATTTTACAAATTGTGGTAAAAATACATAACATAAAATTTACCATCTTAACCATTTTAAGAATATAATTCAGTAACACTAACTATATTCGTACATTTCTGCAGAAGATCTCCAGAAAATTTTCATCTTGCATATTTGAAATTCTATAAACACTGAATATCAATTGCCCATTTTAGGCTATTGATTTTAATACGATTATTAAAATTCAAGTGAATGAATAGCAGGGCAATTGGTAAGAAAAGCCCCTACAAACATGGTCATGTAAGAAAATGTTGAAGGAAGTGGTATGTTTAACCTATAAATGAGAAGAGTTGCTTGGACACTATGGTGTCATTAGTTATCTTAAGAGCCAGACTGTGGACAAAGTTACTGATTCTATGTAACTTCAGATGATAGAACAAATATCAGTGGGTAGAATCTTTAAGAAGCCAGATCTTAGCTCCATGAAAAAAGAATATTCTGATAATTGATTACCACCCAACAGTAGAATTAATTACCCTCTGAAATGTTGAGTTCTTTGTTTCTGAAAATATTTAAACAATGAGTAGGTAATCACTTCTGGGACCAATTTTAGAAGAATTCCTATATTTGATAAGAGATTAAGTTACAAAGCATTTTAGTCAACTACAAAAGTTTCTAATTCTGTGAGAATAGACAACTAGGAGTGAATGGGCCTGACATCCAACTGAAATCTATTAATATATTGTGCAACTTTGCACACACAATTTTCAGTACTTCAGTCTTACAATGTGAGAACTAAAATAACTTTTCTTATTCTTTCTAAATGTTCATGTATTGAATAAATGTGTGTATGTTTGGACTAGTAGGTATGTACAAACCTACTTTAATAGGCAATTAGAAGGGAGAAAGGAAGAAGGAAAAGAAGTAAGAGAAAAAAAAAATGAGTGAGTTAAAAACAAAAACACGTAAAAGTGAAATTCTTTCTTTCACCATGGCCCTGGCCCACTTACATCCAATACTAAGGATAAGGAGACACCAAGTACCCTCACATTCTGCACAGAGAAGCAAATATTGGAACCATTCCATATAATAGGAGAGTACTGTATAAGTCAACCTTCTGGAGACACCACTGGACCAACCTGTGGAAAGATCCACAAATACAAGAGGAGAGACTCCGTGAGAATCATTCATGAAATTGTGTGGGTGCCTGAGAAGGCACTGATGAGATGTTTTTTCTGCAAGTGATCTGGCCCTTTTACCTGTATCTAGAGAAGAACAAAGAACTGGAGAGTGACAGCAGGCCCAAGGTATGAGTAATTAGGAGAGCAACCTGCTCACAACATTCGGGAAAGCAAAATAAAAAATGTAGACCTAGCAAAGACAGAAAACCTTTTCTTGTCACATCAGTAATGCAACCAAAAGAGCAGCCTACCAAGAAAGGGGATTCTAGCAACTTAAGGCTATGAGATATACGTCCGGTGATGGGAATGAGGAGGTACGGGGAATAAAAGAGACCTGGGTCTAGATATGCAGGGAACACTGAAGAAGGGAGAAAAAGAGAGAAGAAATGAGAAGGAGGAAGTCCAGGGAATTCTAAAGAGGGATGAGACTCAAACCTCTCTGAAGATCTCACACAGAAACCTCTCAATAGAGTTGCATTTCTCATGTGTCAGAAGATTGTGAAATTTAAAGCAGTAGAAAGGAAGTTTCCTCTAGATCTGCTAGAAAGGATGTTACTCATTTCCTCCATGTCTTCTCTCTGCCTGAAGAGCTAAAGTTACATGACAGACAGGTAGAGAGTAACAAAGCAGGACATATTTTCCTCCCTGTTCTTAGAACTTCAAGTCTAGCCAGCAATGAGGAAGGAGAAAGCTTTGACTAAGATATAATACTGGTGTTTCAAAATGCACTGGAACAAGTTATAGAAACTAAAAGTTACCAAGGTCATTGTGTGGTGCAAAGATATTATTAAGTAATGGCAAAGGAGTTGAAAACAGTGCTGGACAATAATTATATTTCAATATTCCACTGGATTTCTACTACTCATTATAGGGTTACACACATATGCAGGTTTTTTCTTAGAAAATAAAAAATATTATACTGAATCAGGAAATTTGCTTTTCTAAAAATCTTGTGTAAAATATATTATATACAACTTACTACTAATTTAACTGGGTAAAAACTCCATTTTGATAGCTGAAACTCTTCCTTCTTTCTCTATTTTTCTTTTTACTTATTTATGTATTATTTTTTTGAAGATGGGTCTCACTCTAGTTGTCCCAGACTGGAGTGCATCATGGCTCACTACAGCCTCAACTTCCTGGGCTCAAGTGATCATCGCACCTCAGCCTCCCAAGTAGCTGGGACTACAAGCACCCACCACCACCCCTGGCTAATGTTTTGTATTTTTTGTAGAGATGGGATCTGGCCATGTTTCTCAGGCTGGTCTGGAACTCCTGGGCTCAAGTGATCCACCTGCATCAGCCTGCCAAAATGATGAGATTACAGGCATGAACCACCATGCCTGCCTTCTCTTCTCTTCCTCTCTTCTTCTCTCTTCTCTCCTGTCCTTTCCTTTCCTTTCCTCTCCTCTCTTCTCCCTATCCCCTCCTCTCCTATCCTCTTTTTTCTCTTTTTTTGTAATTTTATAAGATAGCAAGATTACAAGAGCATTTAAAGTAAGATTACAAGTACAAGAGACAAAATCCTGCAATCTACGTGGTTTTAAAAGATCAACATTCATAAAATTGAGTAATATTAACTTTTCAAACATTAGTCGATTTTTGTTTCTACTTCATTGAACTTTTTTTTTTTTTTTTTGAGATGGAATCTCACTCTTGTTGCCCAGGCTGGAGTACAGTGGCATGATCTTGGATCACTGTAACCTCCACCTCCTAGGTTCAAGCTATTCTCATGCCTCAGCCTCCAGAGTAGCTGGGATTACAGGCATGCACCACCATGCACCACTAAATTTTTTGATATTTTTAGTAGAGATGGGGTTTCTCCACGTTTGCCAGGTTAGTCTCAAACTCCTCACCTCAAGTGGTTCACTTATCTTGGCCTCCCAAAGTGCTAGGATTACAGGTGTGAGCCACCACACCCAGCCTGAACTACCTTTCAATCTCCTAACAAACTTTAGATAATTTCTCAGGTTGAAGGCTTCTAACAAATTAGGTACTACCAACTTACATTAAGGTATATTTGTTAAAACATAATAAATGTAAACTATGTGAAGATAACTGGAAGACAGAGCAAGCCAAAGATTGTTAAAGTTTAAAATGAATAACCATACATGTTTTTTACTATAAATTGTCCAAAGGACAAAACGTGTCATTGTTTGAAACATTATGTTTAATCATGAAATGCCCTTATATTTAATGTTGTAATTTGAGGATGGTGATATGGCTTGGCTCGTCCTCACCCAAATCTCATGTTGAATTCCCACGTGTTGTAAAAGGGACCCAGTGGGAGGTAACTGAATCATGGGAGCAGGTCTTCCCCGTGCTGTTCTTGTTATAGCAAATAAGTCTCGAGAGATCTGATGGTATCATCAGGGGGAGTTTCCCTGCCCAATCTCTCTCTTTGTCTGGTGCCGCCCACGTAAAATATGACTTGCTCCTCCTTGCCTTCCACCATGATTATGAGGCTTCTGTAAATCCAGTTAAACCTCTTTCTTTTGTAAATTGTCCAGTCTTGGGTATGTCTTTACCAGCACCATGAAAATGGACTAATACATATGGGAAGGAAATTTGTAAGGATAATTGCTTCCAACTTAAATTAGTTTTGCATATACGAAACATTCTTATGTTACGTAAGTTCACAGATGATAAAATCAAATACACATGGTATAAGGATCAGCATTAATTGAGAATTTGTTTTTAGGGTGGTACAACAGTAACTGCGTTTTTTTTGTTGTTGTTGTTCTCCATACTGGTAAAAACCATAATTACTTTTGCACCGACCTAATAGAATGTAAATTCGTGGGCCCCCCCTGAGACTGACTGGATCAGAGACTCTGAAAATGAGGCCCAGCACTCTGTTTTTTAACAAGCTCCCCAAAAGACTCTGATGTATGTCTTGAGTTTTCAAATTTGATCACATATTTCACCATTTGGGAAGCATTAAAAATACTAACTATTGGGTCCTACACCTGGAGATTCTATTTAATTACTTTGGAATGAGGCATGGGCAGGTGATTTTAAAGTTGTCCTGGTAATTATTTTATTGACAACTAAAGTTGAGAACCAATGTTAGTCTTAGCCTTGAAATTAAATTGACCGTTCAATTTTTTGACACCAGGTCCACTTTCAACACAGGCGTCACAATTTGAATATGTCTTCTCTTGTTTGCATCATCAATTTACAAATTATTCTTTCCACATGTGAAGACTACTAAAAAAATTAAACAACTGCTTAAAGATTAAAGCTGAATCCTCAGACGGACTTCCCAATTAATGTAAATGTGCACCCACATATAATCTCAACCTAAAATCTGCAATTAACTTGTAAAGGCAAATGCAAGTAAAATGAATTAGGTTTATAAATAGATGCTAGTAAATTCCAGTGAAAACTTGACCCTCAGTTGCAGTACCTTCAACTCCTAATTACCAGCAGAAACATTTTGAATCATAGGCTTTGCATGTTTTTAAATTCAAATTTTAGTATTATTTTTAATGTGTAACAGTACTCATAAACCTAACAGAGATTGTTCATGGAGCTGAAATGTAAAAACAAAAAAGTGATTGCAGCATCTTCCGTTAGGATGAAACCTTTGGGAATCTCGGCTATTCCAATGACAAAAGCAAAATATGGTCAGTACGAGTTTTATAATAAAACTAGAAATGAGTTGAATCTATATTTATTTATAGTATAGTGTCAAATAGGGTGAGTGCTTTTTAAAAAAATGCACTCCTTGTCATTTTGTATGCAGTGCAGGGATAATTTCTATTACAGAGATCTGTGCCATTCTTTCTTATGATAACTTTAAAAGTGCAATTGTGCCTACTAGACTTTGTCAGCTTCTCTTCTGATGTAAATTTTGATTTTAAATAACAATGTGAAAGGTGTGTTACTGAAGAGAGAACCGCGTTTGAGGTAAAACAGGTTTCCTTGGTTGTAAAGAAGAAATGGTACTGCTACTAACGCATGTCCATAGTTTACAGATACTCTGTAAAATCTGGCTATATTTCAGAACCAAACTGTCTAGCTGCTAAATTGTTACAATGTGTTCATATTCAATTGTGTGCTGCAGTCCTCTTGTACCAACTTGTGAGAGTCTATTTTTATTTTATTGTTTTGAAACGGAGTCTCACTCTGCCACCCAGGCTGGAGTACAGAGGCACAATCTCAGCTCACTGCAATCTCTGCCTTCCGGGTTCAAGAAATCTTCACACCTCCACCTCTGGAGTAGCTGGGATTATAGGCACGTGCCATCACGCCGGCTAATTTTCGTATATTTAGTAGAGACAGGGTTCTACTATGTTAGCCAGGCTAGTCTCCAACTCCTGGCCTCAAGTGATCCGCTCATCTTGGCTTTCTAAAGTGCTGGAATTACAGACATGAACCACCACACCTGGTCATGAGAGCCTATTTTTAAATTTTCACTGATTCTATTTGCCAGTTGTAAAGCACATGTCATTTTTTAAAAATAATTTTTATAAATGTAAAATTAAACAAATAATGTTTAAAACAAAGGTAATACATACCTGAGACTTCTAATTTCCTGATAATTTTACTACATTGCTCTTGAAGTTATTCGTGTCAGCTGTATCTGAATAGTGGAAATACTACATACTAGTGCGTTACTGCATATTGTTCTAATTCCACATTCAGAGAATCATGTTGGCAACTTGATATTGGCCATGGTCGGAGTATTTACAGCACACAAATGGGCAAACAATACGTCAGGGTTCCTCCCCACCAGGAAATGTTAAAACATTTACCAACACAACAAGGAATGAAACCTACTATAAGTGTATGTGCATTTAAATCAGATAGTCATTGAAGTATAATAGCATTATCTGCACCCGCTGCATGGATCACAAAAAAAGTCAGCCTAAAATGGTTGGATTCTAGTGGTAAGCATGCCTGGGTTAACAATCTGTTCCTTCTATTTATTAGCTTTGTGATCTCAAGCAGGTTTCTAAAAGTCTCTAAGTTTCAACTCCTTTATCTGTGATATGTGAACCACAAAATATTCCTCATAGATTTGTTGTTATAAAAATTCAACAGAAAAATATGTGTCTGGCAGTGCTACCAACCCTTCTTCGCCTCACCTCATAAAAGATATACAAGTTTGCTGGTATAGTCATTTAGATTATTATTAAAATTTTAGGTATTTTCCTCCTTTGATTCAAGTAAATTGTTATTAAAATAAAGAAATAGGTCTTGCCCTAGTCCTATTAAAAAAAAAAAAGAAAAGAGAAAATCTGATCAAAGACCTAATAGAAGTTCTTTAATGAGCTCATACTTTATTTTCCTAATTGTTTTCATGACATTTCTTATCTGAATTGAGACTCTGATTCCAGGGCTTCTCTATATTTAATGTTATTAGATTGCTCGTTACCTTTCTGGTATTCTCTGAATGAGGATGCTCACTGTGGAAAGGAATCAAGTTTTCTAAAATATAGAGCAACTTAGCAGCAGACTCAGCCAGATTTAGGACCACCCAGTTAGTCTGGATAGTGGAAAAGAGAGAGAATATACTGCTCAATCCACTTTATTGGTCAGGCTCTAGATATTCTATTATATACATAAAATATGCTATTGTCTCTTGTGTGGTTCTCTAGTGCTTTCTTCCATACTACTGCTGTCACCTTCTTTAATATATCACTTACCACCACTTACTTTATCTATATTTTATTCTGAGGTTATATACTCAAATGTTTACAGGGACATAATAGTCTAGCATAAGAAAATTTTAGGTAAGCATCCTCCAAATACAGGCATTTAAATTGAGAGGTTAACACCGTGGAAAACAGTATAGAGATTCCTCAAAAAACTAAAAGTAGAACTACAATTTGATCCAGCAATCCCAGTACTGGGTATCTACCAAAGGAAAAGAAGTCATTATATGAAAAAGACACATGCACACACATGTTTAGAGCAGCACAATTTGCAATTGCAAAGATACTGAACCAACATTAGTGCCCATCCAACCAGTGGCTGGATAAAGAAAATGTGGTACATATACACCATGGAATACTACTCAGCCATAAAAAGGAATAAAATTATGTCTTTTCCAGCAACTTGGATGGAGCTGGAGGCCATTATATTAAGTGAAGAAACTCAGGAATGGAAAACCAAATACTGTTTTCTTATCACTTACAAGTGAGAGCTAAGCTATGAGGATACAAAGACATAAGAGTGATGTAATAGACTGTGGGGTCTTGGCAGGGGGAAAGCTGGAAAGGGGTAGAGGATAAAAGACTACATATTGAGAACGATGTATTCCGCTCGGGTGATGAGGGCACAAAATCTTAGAAATCACCATTAAAGAACTTACCCATATAACCAAAAACCACCTATACCCCCAAAACTGTGGAAATTCAAAAAAAAAAAAAAAGAAAAAATAATAAACAGAAGAGTTAAAAACCTTATTTTTCTACTATTAAAAGCATAAGTGTTAAATTATTAAAACGTATACTTATTGCATTATATTTTAATAAATATGCTATACATGTCTAAATTATGGATAAAATTTTCCCATAATTTTAAAAAATCTATTGCCATGACTGAAATAAAGCACAAGTCTTAGAAAGCCTGGTTCATTCTGTTACTGTGTTTCACCAGACATTACTGAGACAAATGATAATGAAATATACTGATGCATGAGTACAATGAGAGTAATTAAATTTGTAACTTGATGTGACAATACATTTTTACTATTTTCAAAAATAAGGGAATCTGTGCAAAGTGGGAATTTTGCCATCAACAAAAATATTATCTTAAACTAATACTAAGTTTGTCAGTCAGAATCATATGACTACACAGAAATGAAAACAATGATTTACCAATTATGTAGTCTCAATCTGAATCATTACTCTTCCCGGAAGATAACATATACATGCCAATAAGAAACACGTCCTCCTCCTTTACCCTAAATGTTACTCCATGAACTACTCTCTTTGACAAGTTTAATTACTACAGACATAAGATTAATAATGAACATTGGAGATTGTCCTGTTAGCCGTGTAATAACCACTTCCTAATAAAATCTGCAATGTTTAAATCCATTTATTTTTTGCTGAGAATATTGTTTCTACCACACAAATAGAAATTATTCAGAAGTTATCATTAAAGCGCACACTCAGGTCCAAAAGTTTGTAACAGAAAGTGACATATCCTCTGCCTCTTTTGCCTGTAGTCATAAAGATATAAATAGCTCTTGAAGGAGGGTATAGTGATAGGATATCGTATCTGACACAATTTCTACTAACAACATGTTTCACTCACAACTTACCACAAGATGCCATTTCATCTGTCTGGTCACCACAGTCGTCTTCCCTGTCACACAGCCATGCTCTGGGAATGCAACGCCCATTTCCGCAAGAAAACTGGTCTACCTGGCATGTTCTGGCTATGATGATCAATTAATATACAAAAAATCAATTTAGAGGCCTTTTGAACATCAAGGATATAATTAAGCATGCAATATCCCTTTCATACATAAGACAGTATATTTCTTTATTAAAATAAAATATTTTAAAAGTCCATTTTTATTTAAGACTTCTGAATATCAGCTTGCTTGTCTTCTCTAAAGTTCACATGCTTTGCCCTTCAATTATCAATGACTGTTAAATGACAAGATAGTAATCCTCACACAATTCTATAAATGAAGCTATGAATTCATCATTTTAAAATTTTGCCCAGCATGTGCTTATGAATATAAGGTTGAATTAAGTTTCATCCAACTCTTAATTAACAAAAAAAGAATTTTGGATAGCATTTGCTAATAAACCAAGAAAACTTTTTTTTGCAGTATTGTAGAAGGCATTATTTGGAGATGATCTCAGTATATCTAGTTTCTAATCATGGGGTCAAAATTGTCCTATTCCTCTAACATTTTTAATGCATTTATTTCTTGATCTCTAAATGATCTACTGTATGAAGTGAGAGTGTAAAAAGTAATTTCTAAAACGTATATTTAGCCTTAAGATGTTTTCTTTTTAACTCATTTTTCAGCACAATTATTTGAAAAAGTATGACTTTTTAATCAAGGTATATTAATGAACTTTGCTTTAGGCTCTCTTAAGGGTTTCAATGAACACAAACATGGAATCTTGCTTTCTATGTTAGCCGGAGGCAGTGGTTTAAAGTTATTCAGAAAAGGGGTTATGTTCAACAGGAAATTTGATAATCCTTTTCTAGTATAATCAGGGCAACTTTTAAAAGCATGAAAGCTTAAATAGCTTCCCTGCCTCTTCCCCCAGGCCTTTGGTAGTGACATGCTTAGTTGTTTTTATCATCTGATTTTCATTTTTTTTTCTTTGGTCCCTCTGAACTACAAATATGTCTTTATGAGCCTCAATATCCCATCTACCCTTTCCTTTCAGTGGACTAGAGAAAAAAATGAGATATATTGGGAAACGGATACTCGGTCCTATGAAAATTTTGGATAGGTGAGGCTTGAACAGATAATGAATAATTGGGGTCTGAGTGTCAGTGGCTACAATAAGGGAATCTTGTTGAGTTTACAGACTTCCTTTTTCCTAGGTTTGAGAACCGTTGTTTGTCTCATCAAAACACTTTGTGAACTTGGGTACTAATGGTTGGTATAAGAGTGAGTGGTGCAAAGCCAACTCAATCAACCACACTAAAATAGGTTCCACGAATTAGGGCTTCAGAAATCATTGAAAATAATTTTTTATAAGATAAATACATTGTTCTGCCCTTTTAAGAAAAGTGCACTTGCAGTGTTAAGATGTATATTCATTATTAGTGAATATTTTAAAGATTATCCTAGAAAAACAAATGAAAAATTTACTGGCTTGGTTTGATACATTAGATTGTTCCTAGTCTTGCTGTCTAAAATTAGAAATATCAGGAAAATTATTAGAGTATGTATTTTGCTTTGCTTATATGATAAGGTTCCTAAGTCTAAAATATTTTTTGCACTATCTGATTTTTTCATTTTACAAATTCATCATTTATTTTACATTAATAGATTTTAAATATTCTAGCAAACACATATGCTTCTATAGTTTTTAATGTTAAAATTACAAGTAAAATTAAATAATTCTATGTTGTCTCATTTAATTCTACAGATTTTCTGGTAAATTATTCTGTCATCTATACTAAAATGAATAAAGTTCATAGATAATTGTTATAACATTATGTCTGCTGAGGAAAAAAATAACTATACATGTATTTGTATTAACCTAGAGAAGGAGGTAGAAAGATATACACAAAGTCTAATGTCATTAGTGTACTTGATAGGAAGGGGTAAAAATAGAAGTGTGAGAGAGATTAATAATTTTTCTCTTACATATCTTTGTTTCACTGGTTACAATAAATACCTTTTTATCTTTTGAGTTTTAAGAGAAATTTAATAAGAGCATTTTTTTCAATTCTTGTTTACTTCCTTTCACCCTACCTTGCCTCCTTCCTTGTTTTCCCTTGTTGTTTCTCTTTTTTCTTTTCCATACCTTTCTTCCTCCTTCATTCTTTATTTAATTCCTTCAGTCTTTTCTGTTTTCTTGCTTTATATAAATAAACATTATCACATATTTCTATCTTAAATTCTAATTGGCCCGTAATAAGAATATATTAAATTTATCAAAACCAATGTTCTTTTATTTGACATTCTTATGTCACTGTATTCTCGCCTAATAATTCAGGTTTAATTCTAGCAAAGTTTCATCAGATTGTTTTCTTTCATTAGGAAAGCTATGGTGATTAGAAAGGAAAATGAGCAAGAATTTCTATGAACCTGTCTCATATTGTGTATGACCCATATCACATTGTGATGGTGTGGGAATTTGTGTTACCTCATTAACTCTGAAGCTGGAGGAACTGTTATGAGCTATTATTCCAAAGAGTATTCACTGGATTATTATTGAGGGAAAGTATGCCCTGAAGATATATGAATTCACCGTCTGTTCTAATCCTGGAAAAAATTATTCACTTAGTCTACTAGGCAATTTTAACTGATCTCAGATGAGAAAGATGCTTCATTCCACAAACCCTCAAGGACTGTTTACATGATATAATCAAGTTGACTAAATTATCACTTTCTAATTAATGAATTTTTCTGAAAACAAACCCACAACATTTACTTTTTCATCTCTTGTCTCCATCAGATCTAAGTTAGTTTGGAGGCAAGATTAGCAGAGCAGCCCCATAGGACTCTAATTTTGTAGCAAATGCTGCTCTAAGGAGGAAGAAATTTACACCTCCTTCAAGAGAATTGTTTGTCTAGCTGCTGAATCAGAGGTTCAGTGTAATCGTGCTTCTCCTGTAGCCATGTAACAGTGAGAACTCTCACAAGGCACACAAACTATACAGCCAAGAGGAGACTAGAGCATAGCACTATTCCTAAACTTCACTTTTGCTGTATTGTAATCAAAGCATTCTACATAGCTGTATTTAATGTCATATCAAAATACACTCATTCTTTTGTAAAGAGAAGTCTAATTTTTAAATACATTAGGATTTTTTTGCAATCAATTATATTTATCTAGTATGAATTTAGTTATAAGTGGTAGAGGATGTGAGAAGAGCAAATATTATGTAATCTAACCAGAGCACTATGGTGGGGAGAAATGTTGATGTGAAATTGTCTAAGCTTGAATATAAGGAATGATCATGTTTCCATGAGGAAAAGTAATTTCAAATCTAACTACTTTTCATCTTCGGTCTCTGGGTCTCCCTCATGAGTAGACAACAATATTCTGGATGTTGACGGAGAACGGCTCCCAAGACCCTGACTGTGTCCACTTACTCCGGATCCCGTGTGTGTGCTATTTCCTCTTCTGGGCAAATTCTCCAACCCTTTCTCTTATTATTCACTTCACCCTACCCTGGACAATCTATTCTGGTCAATTGTTCTTTTTTTTTTGGTGAAATATTTCTACCATCTAGCAAGGTCTAGAAAAAAATATCATTAGCATCAGTTTACTGTTACATACCTATGTCAAATCTTATTTTTTTCTATATTTGTCACAGATTTTTATTTTTGTTTTGTCTAAGAAAAAATATATGTACTTATATTTGAAATTTCCTACATAATCTTTCTCAATCACATTTCCCTCCCTCTCTTTCCAGAGGTAACTAATCTTCTTAATTTTTTTTTTATTTCTGTGCATATTATAATACTATTCCTATTTATGAATTCATAAACACTATATAAAATTATTTTATATTTTATACTTCATATAAATGATATTGCTTATTTTCTTCAATTTAGTGTTGTTTTTTTTTCCTTGGATGAGGGTATCTCATCTAATTTAACTTTATTTTTAAATTCATTTTTGTTGATATTTGAATTTTTGTTCAGATATTTTAATTATGAAGAGCATTCCATGAATAGAACACAATATATCTATCCATTCCTCTGTTAATGGACATTTAAATTGTTTCAGTTTTTCACTATTACAGCACAAGACAATGAAAAATTTTATTCATATCTCTCTCTTCATGCACAGGTATTAGATTATAAACATAGAAATAGAATTACAAAGTTGAAGGTATGCACATCTTCACATTTATCGAATTTGGCCAAATCACTTTCCAAGATAGAAAATCAATTCACACACCCAGCAGGATTGTATGGCAATTTCTTTTCTCCACAGTATTGCCAATGCTGTGTTTTACCAGATTATTTTATTTCTTCTAATTAAATGGCTGCAACTGTCACTTAGGAATTTTTCTTAAGCTTTTTATAAGGTTTAACTTAGACAGTGCTTCCTTCAAGAAGTACTCCCAGATAACTAAAGGCTGTATTCCATACCCTTCCTATGTGCTTCCATGTGGATCAATTTAACACTTTGAATACTGCATTAGAATGACCTGTTTACACTTCTTTCTCCTAGTCTTCACTCTTAGCTTCTTGGGGAAAGACATTGTGTATTTTCTTTCATTCTATCACTCGTGCCTTGGTAGATATTTAATGAAGTAAATAAATTCATGAAGTAGAAATTTAAAAAAGTAGGAAATTGGCTTATTGTGGGCTCTGTCCAAAAGGAGGAGGAGGCGGAGGAGGAGG
>NW_012114566.1:3605326-3624470 GCF_000951035.1 Colobus angolensis palliatus
GAAGAAGAAGAAGAAGAAGAAGAAGAAGAAGAAGAAGAAGAAGAAGAAGAAGAAGAAGAAGAAGAAGAAGAAGAAGAAGAAGAAGAGTAGTAGTAGTAGTACTCGTTTAGAAAGAAGTCTCATAAATTGTACAAGGGTTTTCTTTTAAAGTAATCACAATGCAAATGGCTACAGGATGGTAGCCATTTTCAATATTCAATACCAAGGAATTCCCCATTGGAAAGTCTTTTTATCTAGCATATATGTCCATGTATTCACCTCTATCTAGCAATGGATTGAAATTCAGAAAGAAATATGATCTATATAAATGTGCCCTTTTTTCCCAGTATGGTAAGCTATGTGACCTATTTATATATTTTGATGAAGTGAAATGGAAGTACACTGTAGCATGACTATGTACTTCAGTGCTTACAAAGCAAAAGACATATTATTTTTATCTTTGTTCTTTTTATTCAAGTTCTTAAGGTGTCCAGTGACTATAACAGCTGCCATAAATATACCGACAAAAAGATCTAGTAGTGAGTGGTAGACTTTTTCTGGCAGCACTTAAAGTGGCATTTAAGTAAGCTATCTTCTATTTCCTAGTAGACCACAGGACTTGAGTAATTTAGGTATCTTATTATTAGGTTGGTGCAAAAGTCATTGTGGTTTTGCCACTAAAAATAATGGCAAAAGCAGAAATTATTTTTACACCAACTAACAATTAAAACTGTTTTATTTGCTCTTATACATAAACATTTTTACTTTTACTACTATAAATAGCTAGCCAATTACAAATGCTTTTTTAAAAACCATGTAGAAACAAGCAGATTTTAAAAATCTAACAGAAATGAAGAGAACATGGTATCCTAAATTGAGCCAGCAGTGCCTTCAATTTTAAAGTGAAAGCGATGTTTGTTTAGGATATTATAAAGCATAATCTCTGAATTGAATCTTAATCTCAAAAGAATAATAATTGGGCCAGGCATAGTGGCTCACATCTGTAATCCCAGAGCTTTGAGAGGCCTCAGTGAGCAGATCACTTGCAGCCAGGAGTTTGAGACCAGCCTGGCCAACATGGTGAAGCCCTGTTCTCTTCTAAAAATATGAAAAAGCCAGGCATAGTGGTGTACACCTCTAGTCACAGCTACTCTTGTAGCCGAGGCATGAGAATTGCTTGCACCTGGGAAGCAGAAGTTGCAGTGAGCTGAGATCATGCCACCGTACTCTAACTTCGGATACAGAGCAAGACTGTGTCCAAAAAAAAAAAACAGAAAGAAGAAGAAGAAAGAAGAAGAAGAAGAAGAAGAAGAAGAAGAAGAAGAAGAAGAAGAAGAAGAAGAAGAAGAAGAAGAAGAAGAAGAAGAAGAATTGCACTCATTTAGAAAGATGTCTTATTAAAAATTATAGTCATATGGCAAGAGCAGCTTAAGTTAAACTGGCCATATCCAAAATTCTAGCTAATATGCGGGATAATAATGTTTGGGATAAAGAGAAATGACCTTGGAGACAAAACTCTTGGATCGCGTTTCCCCTCATCTTTTACCAGTGATGTAAGTTTCGGTAAGTTCCCTCTCCCATGTCCATCTATAAGATGGACAGCTTGAAGGGTAGGGACTTGGGACTTGATGGCCTCTAGAGGTCCTTTTATCTTAGAAAGCCTTTTGTAAAACAAAAGATTTGCTATGAGACAAAAAGATCTTGCCAAAAATTCATTTACTCTAAAATGTCAGATGAGGTTTTTAATCAGGGGACAAGAGAATAACTGGCCCATGGATCCTCAGCAAATTTGTCATTATGTACAAAGCTGAATAGAAGACGCAGACTAGGATTATGGAACAGTGACTGTTTTGCTCCTGTCAGTGTTGTTTCATACATAGGGAAAATCTGGAACCAATTTCTAGTTAATTCATACTCTTACCATGCTGGGAAAAAAAAAAAATATGCACAAGGAAATCAAAAGTGCAGAGAGGCATGTCTTTCTAAGAAAAAAACTGGAAACCAGTCTTCTCAGCCCCTGGGTCTTTACTCTAGAGGCTGCCCTGTATTTTTCACTGATAAATTATAATACTTGTTATTGAGTAAGGCTTATGTTGGCAAAGACAGAAAGAGTTGATGGGTGGTTGATATGTTATGATGTTGCTATATGTAATGGTTTACAAAATCAGTTTTTAAGAATCATATCAATATGAGCCATCAAATACGCTATTTTTTCTTTATCATTTAAAAAGAAACACTAGGCTGCTGCTAGTCAGTATCATTTTTCAACATTCATCTGATTAATAATGACCTTTCTGGTACCCCGTTGTAAACTATACCATAAGTTGTATATTTCCATTCAATGAGAATCTGGCTAGGGAGTCAAAGATTTATTACAATAGAATAGATTATATGGAAATATAAATAGGCTAGTGGTCTTGAGATTTCATGGGGAAAAAAACTTACCTCACATAAATAATGTGCATGAATAGAAAACTATTCACAGAGGTATTCTATAGTAGACTAAGTAAAATTTATAAATTATTTTCTCAAGGTAAAAAAAAAAAAGTCCTCCTTGTGAGATGGCCTATATCACAGCATGCTAGCAAATATCAACCTCCGCTGCCAAGTAGGATTTAGCAGGGACAAGTCTTGTACAAGTAGTGTGTCGACAGTCAACCCATATGGATAGATGAAGTGCCAAATTAGTTTGGAAAGCAGAGTAATGTCCAAAGATTAAGTAAAAGATAATTTGTATTCGAGCTTTTGTGGCATCAAACTCTGAATTCATTTACTATTGCAATAATCAGATCATCAGCACTAGGAAAGTTCAGCTCAGTTCAAAGCATTGACTTGCATTTTTATGAAGACTAACTTTGGAGATTTATGTGTATATCCAAGCAAAGCTTTACCTGCACAAGTTTGATTGGATTCATCTTCATTGCTCCCACAGTCATTAGCTCCATCACAAAGCCATCTCTTGGGGATGCAGCGATTATTCAGGCATTTAAACTGATCATCAGGACAGCTGTGATTGACTAGGAGGGAGAGGGAAGTAAGTTTAATTATTTAAAAT
Source organism: Colobus angolensis palliatus (assembly GCF_000951035.1). Lineage (NCBI taxonomy): Eukaryota > Metazoa > Chordata > Mammalia > Primates > Cercopithecidae > Colobus > Colobus angolensis. The sequence goes on from NW_012114566.1 coordinate 3,608,361, forward strand.
TGAATAAAGTTGTGAATGTTTTGAATGAGTTACAGAAAAGTTACAGTAATAATATTACAGTACAATAAATGCCATAGATTCTGTCATTCATTGCCTTATATTTAATAGCAAATACTAATAGTCACTTTGTTAAAATGTAATGCTTTTACAGAAAACATCAAGTAATTAAATCATAAATAAAAGGAAATGTATTCTTTTTTATGTCTCCATTAAAACCAACTGTATGGCTGGATGTGGTGGCTCATGCCTATAATCCCAGCATTTTGGGAGGTCAAGGTGGGTGGATCACCTGAGGTCAGGAGTTCGAGACCAGTCTGGCCAACATGTTGAAACCCTGTCTCTACTAAAAATACAAAAAATTTAGCCGGGCGTAGTGGCGCTTGCCTGTAATCCCAACTACTCAGGAGCCTGAGGCAGGAGAATCACTTGAACCTGGGAGGCAGAGGTTGCAGTGAGCAGAGATCGTGCCATCATACTCCAGTCTGGACAACAAGAGTGAAATTCTATCTTAAAAAAAATAAAAATAAAACCAACTGTATCACTAAGTTCGTTTTCTCATTCCTTATACCAACTGGAGATGCCACTTAAAAATTTTTATCAAGAACATTTAAAATTAACCTCAAATCTTAATGTTAAACATAACAAGTATGTATTGAAAATAATTTAGTCATATATATTAAAAATATTTTTTAAACCACAAAACCATTCAAACATTTCTTAACATACTAAATAAGCCTACATTTATTGCTCTCTGTCCAGTGTTTCTTGGGAATGGAAGGAAAAACACAGAAAAGAAAAATGCATCACTTGTGACCTAGAGTTGATGTTAACTATGAGATTCTGTATTATTTTAAAAACAAAACCAAAAAAAATCATCATGACTTTTCTTCCCTACTACAAACAAACAAACATGCAACCACAGAAAATACTTAGGAGATGACCAGTCCTCATCTGGGAAGCAGTGCACAGCTAGGGATTAAATGTCCAATATCTAAGCACAACAGGAGGCCCATCTTAATGTTAACCTTCTATGATTGTTTTTCCTCCATTCCAGAGGCTAACCTCCTAGGCATGCTCTTCAATACTCTTCAATATGTGTTTCACAATTTCAACACTGTTTTTAGGGTTATTTTCTTTATGCCCAGTAGTTACACTTCTGTATGATAAAAACAAATGTTTATATTCGTTTTACTGAGAATTTGAAAAATTATCATTTTATCATGGTATCATGTTTGTTGCATAGCGAATGCGTGCATTTCCAGTTAGTTTCTATAAAACATTTTTTTTTAAAGTAGCTTTGTTGATAAGTGGTTTTATCACTTTTTAAAAAGTTTTTATTGATGTATAGTAAAAAAGAAAAAAGAAAAAAATCAGGGATAAAAGCTTTATATTCTCTGGTATTGGAGCATGATTTATATTTTCTACTCACTTCAGGGACTTTAGCAAGAATAACTGCTGAGAAAAATAAAAGTCATCTGATGTAGTAGAGAGCCAACAATTTAAAGTACCAAGATTCATATGCACTTCAGTGAGGCTTAATCAAAGACTTTTGCAATTTTCACCAATGAAGTAATAAACGAGAATTCAGACACCTTTTGGTTTGGAGTTGAAACACTGAAGGAATAGAAATAATAACAAAATTCAAGGCTGCAGATTATGGGTGTTTAATATTTGAAATAATCCTCTGAAATTACCTATGTAGTATTAGAATATTAACCATGAGATCTCAGAAATAAAATGTTGCTCAGCATCACTGCAATGCTTAGGGAAAATGACATAGTGCTGGAAGGTGGTCAGAGGTGTGTAACTGCTTATTGCCTCACTTATCTAATTACCCACTCATCCATTTGCCAGACCCTGTGCTAGACCCAGAGACTACATAACACTATAACATAAGGTGTCTTCTCAAGAAAATATTAATCTATGAGATGCCCCGAATAAGTAAGCAAGTAATTGTAATTTGGTTTGGCAACTACTATAATAAAGAATTGTACAGGAGATGAATGTTTAACTCCAAACGACTGTATTGAGAATATTTTTTGATAGTCAAAAAAGATTTTCCTAAGAAGGTAATGGTAAGCTATGTTGAATTCCTTAGACAGAAAACAGTCAGTGCAGTGTTGCAGAGGAGAAAAACAGGACATGTTTTGGAGATTTATAGTTCAAGTTGATAAAAATAGAAAGGCAAGTGGATGCACGATAGACTAAAGACTAAAAATGTAAATACAAGACAGAGCAGGCAGTATTGTATATGTGAGTCAATGGATTATAAAATTTGTTTTTTGGTTATGCAGTTATTGAAATTATAAGAGTAGATATTATTCTATAAATATTGCTCTGAAAATAGTGTGGAAAGTGGGCTAAAGTTAAGGGAGGATTAGTGGTAGGCTTAATAGAAAGCCATTTTCTGAGTTAATCTAAGGTGAAAGCCTATTAGCCAATAGAAATTGAGAGGAGGTAAACATAAAAAAATTAATTATTTAGGAAGTAGAAGAAATAGGATTTATTTATACAATTGAGTGTGGACTATAGGTAAAAGAAAGTTCTCCAGGAAAAAAAAAACAAAAAAACATGGCTTGGGTGATAGAATGAAGAGTGATGACAGTAAGATCAAATGACTGACTAGAAATTTTAACACTCTAACAGTACAAATGCAATGCTCCCTCTAACCATAGAGGAGGTCAGTTTTCTTGTTAATTTACTAGAAAATATAAGTCACACTGATGAAAACGTGGACCGAAGGAACCAATACATGAATATCGTGATGCAGTATTTGCACTGCGCTCAGGCGTTTCAAGTTGACTACAGAGGAAGCTGATATATAGGGAGCATTCATCACTGCCACAAATAGGCTGGCGCAAAGGTAATGCGTTATCACAATAGACTCTTCACATTCAGTCACAAATCAAACTCCTTGTTCTACTCTTTCCTCCCTTTTTACTACTGCACTTGATTGATTAGTCTTAAAAGTAATAATAAGTAAATAACAGTTCTGATTGTGAGTCAAGAAATGAGGCAATTAATCACTAAACAATACTCATTTATATAAATTAGTAGGGCAAAAATACCCTTTACCCTCAGATGAAATGTTCCTCTCACTCCAAAACTCTTGACAAATTGTATCAATTTAGTATTTGATATTTTTTTGAGGATTCAAACTTTGCAAGACAGATATTAATGGGGCTGAAAATAACAAGTACATAATGTGGAAGTCAGGGCCTGATTTTAGAAAACACAGTCTTTATGCATTTATTATAATTTATATATTATGTATTAGTATACAATTTGAAAATATTTTTTAAAGTTCATATTCTTGAGATTTTTGTCCTAAAGCATCAATGTTTGAATAACACGGATGCCCAGACTAATTTTGCCCATTCTTAAAAAAGATCTTTAAAACTTTATTTGTATATTCTTAATTTAAAAAAAAAAGGAGGGGAAATGAAGGACTGTCAACTGATCTCATTAGTTCAGACCTAAACCTTTTCTTTCATTCACTTATTGAAACAAAAAAAGTTTTAAAAACAATGCACTTAGGTGAAGTAAAAAGATCAAGGTTCACTTTGTTGAACACATGTCTTCTTTTCATATAAAATATTTTATATCTCTCAAAATCACTTAGCTAGTGACTCTAATCAAACATATTCTCAAAATATTATTTAATGTATTTCCCCAAATGTTTTCCTAACACGTATGTGAGAAATTTTCTTATGCCTACTAGCAACATGGAACTATTCCTATCCCAGCAGATGATAAATAATTAAATATAAGCCAAAGAGGGGAAAATCAAACCTTGATTTCTAAGTGCCCATATGTGTTTTCTACCATGTCCTGAGCCAGTGAACCTATATAGTAACACGGTCCAAACCCATGTCTGTTTCCTTGGATCTTCTTCAAGACTCTGTTGCCAAAGAGCAGTGGAGTGGATCGTGACCTTCTGTACCAGTAATTCTGTCTTGAGGGAGTTTAAATTGATTTTCCACATCTTTAAATTCCAAAATCCAAAGAATTTCCCTATAGCAACCTCTGACAGTGGTGTGGTGGTGCTCATATCATGAAAAATGAAAGGAGAAAATTCTTAGAGCAACTAAAATGATAATACGAAGGATGGAAAAGGATGAGAAAAACTGCTTTGAAACTATGCAAAGTAGGCAATCTATGGTCTACTCTTTCTGCAAAAGGATGAATGAAAAATTAAACTAAGTTCAATTTGCATCTGAGATACTTTCAGATTTTCACAAACTGCCTTGATAGTTCACATACTCAAAGACTTGGGAAAATACAGATTTTAGGTGACTTGAAGGAGAACATACAACAGTTTACTGAGTCCTCATCGCTTCCGTCTAGGCAATCATCGTCGCCATCACATTTCCACCGAGCTTGGATACAGTGTCTGTTTCCGCAGCGAAATTCTCCAGCTTTGCATACGCGAGGTAGGGCTTCTCCAGGGTTAACTAGAGTTAAAAAAAAAAAAAAAAACAAGCTAAATGAACAACACTAGCTATAGTCAATCCATGAAAATTTAAATCTTGTCGAGTTTGTTTGTTTTAGATTCCACATATCAGTGGGATGAGGTATTTGTCCTTCTCTGTCTGGCTTATTATTTTACTGAGCACAATGTCATCCAGGTTCATCCAAGTTGTTGCAATTGACAGAATTTGCTTTTTCTAAAGGCTGAGTAATATTCCATTATATATATATATATATATATATATATATATGACGGTAGGTAAGGGTGTGTGTGTGTGTGTGTGTGTGTGTGTGCGTTTCACAATTTCTCAGTTGAAAACACAGAGAATAAAGTGGTAATGGGGAGGAAAAGAGGAGATGCAGGTCAAAGAGTGCAAAGTGGCAGATTGGTAGGATGAATAAGTCTACAAAACCAAGGTACAATACAAAGACTATAGTTATAACATTGTGTCAAAATATGCACTGGAAATTTGCTGAGAGTAGACTGTAGGTGTTCTTACCACATACACACACTAAAGAGTGACTACGAGAGATGACGAGCATATTAATTAAGCTACTGTAAGCATTTCACTATGTATATTAAAACATTATGTTGTACACCTTAAATATATACAATAAAAATAATGTCCTAAAATTTTACATACTTTAAATTCAAAAATATGTGATACTTATAAAGTTTACTATAATTGAACACACACACAAATAAATTTTGCTATAATAACAAAATATTGTCTCATTTAACTTAATGAAAAATATAAAATATTATGGTGACAGCCATCTTTGAGAAAAAGAAAATTTTAAATTTTTCTGACAACAAGTGTTCTACTAGATGAATACTGATCAGGTGAATTGGGATATTTATGCCATATAAAACTAAAACATTACGGAGAAGTGAAGGGGAAAAATCACTCAGGGCACATATCATGCTGGAAGAATGTCATACTCTGCAAGCCTAGTTGCTGGAACTACTTGTTTTAACCTGAAACCAGTTTTATTGAATAGCTACTGAAACAACCTGCTGCAGCTCTAAAACTAGTTTTACACACTTCTGTCACTCACTGGAGTTTGTGAGCCCCCCAAAACTTTAATAGTGCCAATAAGCTTTCTTGCAAAACAATATGCAACATTTCTGCTTTCTAGAAAACTTCCAACCTTCTCTTTGTTTTTCGGCCATATAGAAGATCATCTAGTCTGTGGGTGTGCCCCAAACTGCAATTATTACTTCCCAAATAAAACAGTTTAAGTAGAGAGATGTATCTTTGTAAGATGTATTTTATTTGACTTTTAACAACTAAGAACTTGGAAGATTTATTTTAAACAACAACAACGCTGACCAAAGTAACAACATTAACAACAATCATACAATACCACTTTATATTTATGCTGAGTGTGCAGTTTCGCTTTTCAAAGAGCTTTTATTCATAGTCTTAACTGATCATTATGATAACCTATAAGGCATATATGGCAAAGAATTTTACTACCTCCACTTTATAAATAAGTACACTGAGAATTAAAATAATAAGACAATGCAATAGCACACAGCTTTGATGGCTATAATCACCTTGCTGGTCTGCAAGTAGGAGAAAAACTCAGGCCTACCAAAACTATCTCTTTATGTTTGGGAATCTATGAAGTGTTTTTCTCCATATGTTCCATGTTCTCTAAACAAATGTTAAGAATTTGGTTAAGTGAGATTTGTTCACAAACTGAGTCTTGCTATTCTTCTGTATCTAAGTGAATTAAATAGTCTAGAAAGAGAAGAGAATATGTGGCAATCAATGGTTAAAATAAATGATTTGTGTTTCATGGACTGTGAAAGGATACAGGGAGGTGTGTTAAGGAGAATCAATGTAAACATTAATGTTACGTGGTCTGCTGTGGCATGAGGGATAAAATTATTTGTGTCTAATCCAGGAATCGTGTGTCTTCTACCAGAATCCATGAATCTCAGGCTAACATGCTAGCTTGCAATCAGGGTAAAATCTCAGATTCTTCATTGTTCTTGACATAATATACATTTTTTTTTTTTTAATTCTTAGCTCTGATTTCCAAATTCTCCCAAGGCATAAAGCATCATTAATTATAATAATTCTAGCCCCGCCCAAGCCTTCCAGACGTAATCAGTAGTTATATCACAAAGAAACCACATTATCAATGCAGACTATCGGGTTTGTTTAGGTTCATGATAACAGTCTAGCTAGCAACATCGATTATAAAGAAAATATTTAATGTGCTATATGGTAATCTAGATAACATAGCAGCTTCAAAGTTCAAAATGCATGGTCTTTTCCCTGGCATTAAACAAGGTGGCACTAGATGGCAATGTCATTTATCATTGAACCCCAGCCGACAGCAAGGAAATCTACCAACTTACATAAGATTGGTATTCTTTGTCTACCTTGCAAAAGTCTCTACAAAGCATTTGTTTTATAATTAATTTTAATAAATTATGATGTCTTCACTTGAGGAGCTTCTTGAATGTAGAAAGAATAATTACACATACAGAAAGGAACAATATCTAGAACAGAACAGGGTGTAGAGTTTATGCTCAAAATTGTTTGTTGGCTGATTACTGGCATTAACAGACATTGGCATTATTGTAGTGAGAGATTCTACTTGTGGGGGCTGTATAAATCCTTCAGGAAAACCACAGCCCTTCAACTAGGTAAGCAGTTAATTCTCTTCTTTTATCACCCAAGGACATGGATAAAGTTGCAAAAGACAAAAAGATAAAACACAAAGACAAAGGGATATGTAGACAGAAAGAAGAGAGACAAAGTTCTACCTACACTCAAAAGGGTGAATATATAAAAATCCATATACATTATTTTGTTCCAATGCATAATGTGACTGAATCTATATAGCACTTGGGTGTTTGAGCACAGCCAAAAATTGCTTTTAGTATATTAACAACTGCTGGAATTGAACACTTTACTTCAGACTTGTGCTTTCAACTATGCATTTGAAAACTGATACAAAACCTGTAATTCTACTGCCAGAACCATTTCTAGCAAAAATTCTACAGTATGATCTCACCAAAAGGAAATTGACAAAGTGATAAATAATTCTATAATTTAACCAGGATCAAAAGTAAAACAACATGAATCAAGGTATACTTGTCATGGAACTATTAGTTTTTACACATCTTGTGGTACCTGCTGTGAGAATAATGAAATCAGAAGGCTTATGCATGAGTCTCCAAGGCACTAAAAAAGAAAATATGCATTCCAGAATTATTTGTCTTTGGCAAAAACTGGCTGGAGTTAACGTTCAGGTCATAATGATGGGAAGTAGGAAATGCTGTTAAAAAACTTTTATTTATTTATTTATTTATTTATTTTAGTTTGGATTATCTGAGATTGGGAACTCAGCTCAGCTTCTGGACTCAAGGTATATTCCTGACCTTAGTTTAATAACCTGTGGTGTGCATGAACAAGAGGTGATGCTTCTGACTTTGCTTTTTCTCTTTTCAAACACAGTGTGGTGATCTATTCTAAATTAATTTTTCCCTCAATTGATGCATTGCTGTCAACTGCATCAGAATTATAACTCAGTCATAATAATATTTGTCCTGGGACAAAACATGAAATAAAATGTCTTTCTATTGTTTCTACTTATCTAATATTGCAAAATATTTTTGTTTATTTCTTCATTTTGGGAGTCCAGAATCTCTTATTGCCTCTTTATTTGAGCAGGGAGAGAGAAAAGAAGCAAAAAGAAAACTTGAAGTTGTGGTTTGCTGTATCTCTTTATATAAGCTCACCTATACCCGAAGACTGTGTGAAAAATGTTGTTATAGGTTTAGATTTTTCTCCTTTAGATCATAGCAGCATGACCTTTCATTAGATAGAGTGGTCTTCTGAGCAGCCAACCTAAGTGGTACATAATCTTCTGTGGTTCCCATGCACAGAGGGCCATAAATATTCATCTGAATGGTCTTCTAAACTTTTTACTGCCTTAAACTTTTTACTACACATTAGACTGCATATATCCTAGAACATAAGACTTGTCACAGCCAAGCAGATAAATGGTTCACCATAGTGAAGCTCTGTTTCTTGACAGAGGAATATATCTGGAGCTCCAGACGGGGATAAAGGTCACAGAGTACCATTGACACATAATTGTGCAATGCTGTCCCTTGGATAACCAATGTTTCTGCAATGTTCAAGTTGCTCTCCTGGGAGAAAGGCACAATGAAAAATTCTGTCTTATTTTTAGGCCACTAAAGAAGAATTAAAAGAATTACTGTTTCTTTACTTTAGACAAAATAATCTTGCTGGAGATTTTTGATGTTGTTGTTGCCAATGGTGACTCACTGTCTTTGGAATCTAACTTACTTTTTGGGATTGTTCACGTCCTTGTTTATTAATATTCTGTGTTGTGATTTTTTTCTCACAAACATGTCAAGAGAAATACAAAGTTTGATTGGTAATTGATCACCTAGCTTTACACACCTTCTCAGGGGTAGTAAGTAGCAAGTTACTATGCTACACCCAACATCATTTCTAGTTGTGACAGGATTTGACCGTGACAGACAAGATTCAAAAAGACAAAGAATCCATCCTACTCTCCTTCCTGATTCCTTCCAAGCATGGCATTAGAATTCATCCTTAATCAATCATGTAGCATGTCAATATTTTTCTGTTGGGTACATGTTTTTTCTGGCATACCCTTATGTTACAAGTTCATTGAGAAAGAGTTATTGGTGTTTAGTCCAGCTTGAACATTTGCCAGTGGGTTTTTGTTCATTTGACGTCAGTTTAACAAGGATGACTGAAACCAGGAAGATCATGTGACAATGGCTGCAACTTTGTTTTGCTTGTTTGACTCAGATTACACAGTTAATCCAGATAATTCTAGTTCACATGACTATAATCTAGCCTGAACTAAATCACACATCCAGAAGAATCAACACTAATGAGAGGTTAGTGGCATACTGATATTTACTATGAGCTACTGTACTCAGCAACCATGAATTCCATTTGCAGTTGTCTGCAGTTTAATTTTTTCATATGCAAACTAAGGCTAACATATCTTTGAAAAACCTTTACAATTAAATAAAAAAGAACTGAAATAATTTCTATAAACATACTTTATGTTCTTTCTTTGCATGAAATGAGTTATTATATTATTCCCCTTAATATTTCCTAATACATCTGAAGGGAACCTAGGCAAGTTGCAGGCTATATGAGAAGATATAGCAGAATTTTTAACAGCCAAATGCAACTACAGAATCTCAAATAAGAACTTATTTTTTGTTGATGTAACATTGTTTAGTGCAATGAGTATAGACAAAATTCTCTTCTCTCTTTTCCCTTTTATCGCATTGGGGTTACCTCATCTATGAATTATAGATATTAGAAAATGAGACCAATAGCCTCAGAAAAAAATTTCTCTAACTTTCACCAGGCATAAAATCACATGTGTACTGTTATAACAGATTTTCTAACATCAGCTTTGTAAACAACATTGTATATAGTGTTTTCTTACAAGCCACAGTCATTTAATTTCTATTTACACAGAGATATGCAGTGATAGCCTGGGTTACTTAGACATACATACTCACCTCTGTCTGTTGTTTTTTTCCATAGTTAAGCATCAATCTGAATCATTTCAAGTGCCACTGAAGCATGTGCTCAGCTAGAGTTCCTTTTAAGATATTTGTATCTGTGACTTCCAAGAAACTACTGAACATGTTTTGTTGTTTTTGGTTTGGCAGTTATGGCAAGGAAGCAATGACATAAGGCAGAATAAGGATGAAAGGTCAGAGATACAAAAAAGGAGGGACTGATAATCACTGCTGAGGAAAAGCAATACTGGAAACTCATTCGTGGATCTGGAGAAGGTGACAGGAACATTTACTTACTTACTTATTTATTTTTGAGCTGAGTCTTGCTCTGTCACCTAGGCTGGAGAGCAGTGGCGCATACAATCACATCTCACTGCAGCCTCAATTTCCTAGGCTCAAGAGAGCCCCTGCCTCATCCTCCTGAGTAGTTGGGTCTACAAGCTTGCACCACCATGCCAGGCTAATTTTGTTCTCTTTTTTCAAGAGACAAGGTCTTACTATGTTCCCCAAGCTGGTCTTGAATGCCTGGATTCAAGCATACTTCCCACTCTCAAAGTGCTAGGATTACAGGTGTGAGCCACCACACTTAGCCAGACAGGGCCATTTCTAATAGAGTACAGTACCCAAGCAAATATCTCTGTGTGCCCTCTCCCACTATGATATTTAAACACAGGTGAACTTTGTTAAAATAAACATAAAGGACAAGCTTGATCAAAAGACCAGATGTAACTACGAGACGAAATCATCAGTGAAGTATAAAAGTGAGCAATTAAGACAATTTTTCAGTCTCAGGGTCTTAAGTGGATGTGAGGAGAAGCATTTGCCATTGACTTGGTGATACCCAAAATATGGCAGAGGAGGGCTTTAGATGTGTCTATTACAAGTACAGGTGGAGGTGCCACAGGCTTCCCTCCTCAAGGACTAGAGACTAGATTAAGGGTCAGTGTATACCCCAATGAGCCTTGATTCCTACATTCCACTTGCACTGTGGGCCAAAGGAGCAAGCTTTAAACTCACAGAGAACTGATTTGTAACTCATCTTTCATTTTCTTTACAGCCACAGAATGTACATGGAAATAGGAAATTGATATAAATCATAACAATTCATTTAAGTCATGATAAAATCTTCGCAGGATTTTACTTCCTAGATTTTTTTCAGTGACAATTCTTTTTGTTTTTACTTCTGCTTGTCCCAGCTCACTTTTATACTGATAGTATTTTTTCTCTCATTTTGTCTTTTCCCTGCAGTCTACAATGCTGTTTTTTTTCATTTATTCATCAATCTATCGATATCTTTCCTATATCTATATTAATATAGATGTGTTCACTTAAAAGTAACCCATACATTTTTAATGGAGCATAAGAATGAAACTAAGTAGGAAATACAATTTGAAGGCCAATGATCCACTAATTACGATCCACATAATTGAAATTAAAAACCTAAGTAGAAAATTTTAACCTCAAAATACTATGCAAATATTAGTACCTGATGAATGCAAGTCCCCTCCCCCTGTAACTTACTACAATGATGAAGACCAAAAATAAAAACTTACCAGATCTCTGAGAGTTTGGCCTCTTGATCATTTTATTGACATTATCATAAGGGAATTTTTCACTTTTTACAAGGCCAATAGAACTAGATTTAAAAATTCATTCATGAGTCCTTCTAAGTTATGCCACTGGAAATTGAACAAGCCTGTCCATTTTTAGGTAGACAGAGAGATCCTTTGCTCCTGCAGCACAGACTATAAAGTCTGTACCTACCAAAATAAGAGCACTTTTTGTGCTACCTCCCATCTTTAAGAGGAAGTTTATGGGTGGAGCAAAGGCATGATGAGACCTCATAGAAGTCCCTGAAAGCTACTCCTTGTGTGCATGTGTGTGTGTGTGTGTGTGTGTGTGTGTGCATGCATGTACACTTCATCTTTTCAAAATATCAGAGTCACTCAATTGGGCTAGCAGAAAATTTCATTCTATGCCAGGGAAACAATTTTAAAAGACTCCTTGGTAGAAACTGAAAAATTAAACTAGCAAATGTACACATAAACCATATCTTTTCTCCCAATAACTAAGATAAGATTCAGCCTAGCAGCCAACTTGGCAGACTTTAAGTTGTTCAAAGTCATTCTTAATCCCTGCCTGCTGGCAAACTGTGGATCTTGATAGGTCTCTTTCTTTTCTGATGATAAACAATAAAATAAGAATTAAAAAATAATACCACAGAATAAAGAAACGGAAACAATCACCTGGTAACTCAGAGAAAGTTTACCTCTGAGAACTATCTTCCACAGAAATCAACTTACAGGCAATTTACAAAGTTCCATTACTAAAGAAGAAAAAAAACCTTACTAGAAAGGTAAAATTCATATTTGTATTCTGAAGTGTGTAATTACAGAATACAATAGGTACAAACTTGTAGAATTTTAAAGGGAGATTTTGTTCAGCCAAGAATTAATATTCAGAAGAAATGCTGTTTACATAAAAAGGCAAAGGAAGCATATTTGGAACTCAACAATATATACAGTCATTGCTCAAGATCCAGGGGGGATTGACTCCAGGATCCCCTGTAAATACCAAAACCCATGGATACTCACATCCTTTATAAAAAATAGTGCAGTGTTTACATATAACCTACACACATCCCTTCATATATTTTAAATCATTTTTAGATTACTTATAATACCTAATGCAAGGCAAATACTATGTAAATAGGTTCCAAAGTATATTGTTTAGGAAATTATTACAAGAAGGAAAGTGTAAGTGTTCAGTACAGACAGTCCACTGTATTCTACATAGTCTTCTTGAAGAAGTTATTTCAAGATATATTCCATCTATCCTACACACCAGTGAAATGAATAAATGAACAATGCAGTGCTAAAAGTTTAAGTACTAAGCAATACAAGTACTGAAATGCTGATCTAGGCCTAAAAATATTGTAAAATTGGTTAACAAACTAAATATAAATGTCAAAAATATTTTTATGAAAAAGGACTTATTTTTTGGTAATTCAAAATCATATTCTTGGTCAGATATGCTAACTTTATAAGTGAAAGTGAAGAAGATGAGAAAAGTAGTAGAAAAGAAACCAAAGTTCTCATGTCCAGTAGTTGGAACTCAAAATAATAATAATTTAAAACTGAGGGTATTATTCCAAATGCCCAAAGAAGTTGTAACAGTGTCCAATTGCTATGTCTAAAAGACATAAACTATATGGTAAAATACATAAAAAGCCATAAATGGTAACAGAAACAGACAATTACCTATAACAATGCATCGTAAATAATACCAAATGTCAACTAAAAAGAAAATAAATGGTTTGAAAGGCAGTCATTAAAATTATGTTTACAAAGATATTTGGTTATATGATAAGATGCTTATGCTTATTTTAAGTAAAAATGACAGAATTTGGGATCTAAATTCCAAATATTCTACTTGCTAATTATGTGAACTTGTGAAATAATTAGCTTATAAGTCTAAATTGTATGTTATAAAATGAGATGGTGATATGGTTTTGCTGTGTCTCCATCCAAATCTCATTTTGAATTGTAACTCCCACAATTTCCACATGTTATGGGAGGAATCCAGTGGGAAGTGATTGAATAATGGGGGCAGGTCTTTCTCATGCTGTTCTCATGATAGTGAATAAGACTCATGAGATCTGATGATTTTAAAAACAGGATTTCCCTGCACAAGCTCTCTTCTCTTGCCTGCCACCATCCATGTAAAAGATATGACTTGCTCCTCCTTGCCTTCCATCATGATTGTGAGGTCTCCTGAGCTATGTAAGTCCATTAAACCTGTTTCTTTTGTAAATTGCCCAGTCTTGGGTATGTCTTTATCAGCAGTATAAAAATGGACTAATGCAGATAGTAATAGTATCTTCCTTACATAACTTTTGTAAAGACTAACAAAAATCATAAATTGTTTTATAAAATGCCACATCCATACCAGTGTAATCATTCACTCAATGTCACCTACAATTCTTATCATTAGTAGTAAAAATAAATCCCAGTGATATATCACTATAAGAAACTCTATTAAGATTCCTTAGAGGTTTATTTCTGAATACTGGCATTATAAGTGGATTCTTTTATTTTTAATATATTTTCTTGTATGTCTTAAATTCTAAATATCCTTTTAAAAATACATCTTTTCTACATCAGAAGAGATAAGATGTTATTGATAAACTGAAGTTCTTTTTATTACACTTATCCTTCCTCTCTCACAAGAGACAATCATTATAAATGATATAATAAATGCATGAAATGTTTATTCAGCAATTTGTGATAGTTAATTTTATATGCCAACTTGACTGGGACACGGGGTGCCCAGATGTTTGGTCACACATTATCCTGGGTCTGTCTGTTAGTGTGCTTTGGATGAGATTAACACTTGAATTAGTAAAGTGAGTGAAGTAGACTTCCCTCAGTCGTGTGGATGAACTCACTCTAATCAGTTGGCCAGAGTGGAACAAAAAGGCCAAACCTGTCACAGGCAAACTAAACTTCACCTGCTTGATTGTTTGAACTGGGACATCGGTTTCTTTCTGCCTTTGGACATAAACTGAACCATCAGCACTTCCTGGGTCTGAAGCCTGCTGACATTTGGACTAGATTCACACCATGGACTCTTGTGGATTTCCAGCTTGCCACCTGCAGATCTTAAGACTCATCGGTTTTTATAATTAAACAAGACCATTCCTTACAATAAATCTCTCTATGTATTACATACATCCTATTAGTTCTGTTTTTCTGGAGAACTCTAACACACAACTCAAGATTAAATCATTCTCAAAATGTTACATAGTTCTCAATACACACATAGCATTGCTGGTGTTACTGTGCTTAAGGGACACCACATGGGGTAGAAAGAAGAAATTTCAAAAGTCATATCAGAATAATAAGATGCAGTAAATTGAGAAATGTCAGCAAAAGTTAATAAAATTGCCTTTAACACAGATCAATCAATCCAGTTAATTCACTATTTGGATAGTCTGTAAATTCCTTACAAGTCTTTTTGCCTCCCTCCTTGCTCTTCACCACTTAACATAGATAACTGAATCAGGAAGCCATTTAAAGTCATTGTAGACCTGTGCTGTGTGTCAACACACCATCTATCTAATCAACAACAATGCATTTTTAGCTGCAACTGTTTAAAGTAAAGTTCTCTTACGCTTCTGTGGCATATACTTATTTACATTTTTTTACTAAACCACTCATAGCAATGAACTCCACCAAATACCATCATTGTCAATATTCTTCTGTATATTCGAAATTAATCAGTTAATAATTTATAGTCTAAAAATAATGATATCTAAGTAATGATCTGAATTTCTCATTCCAAGTCTCACTTTAATTCCTTTGGTTTCTTCTGCTTCTAGTCTCCAGAAAGAGCCCAATAAACAAGAAGGGTAACATGCCAAGAACTTACATGTGCAAGTTGTCCCATTTTCATCCAAAAGCTGATTATCAGCACAAGCACACACCCGGCCTCCTGGGATAGCCAAGCAAAGCGTACTACAGCCCCCATTATTTACTCGGCACATATTGTCACCTGCAAGAGGAGGAAAGCAAATGTGTCAGAGAACTCTGATTCACTTTCTTTCCAGGAGGTGAACATAGATGTAATTACATACACATATATGTGTTATGTATGTTACATATTTAGTAATATAGTCAGGATTTCTGCCGAATCGTAACTAAATTCATTAATGTTTGAAAATATGTGATGCATTGGTAGATAAGGATAAGTTTCTCATTAATTGGAGGAGACAGAGGTCTGAGTGAAGTTAGGTACTAGGTGAGGAAAGAGAAAGAACAGAATGGTGTTTGTCTTGCATCGTTTTCCAAATTAGGCCTATTGTATTCAGGTCTGAGTTCTTTGGTTTTTTTGTTTTGTTTTGTTTTGTTTTGTTTTGAGACGGAGTCTCGCTCTGTGGCCCCCGAGGGAGTGCAGTGGCCGGATCTCAGCTCAGTGCAAGCTCTGCCTCCCGAATTCACGCCATTCTCCTGCCTCAGTCTCCCGAGTAGCTGGGACTACAGGCGCCCACCACCTCGCCTGGCTAGTTTTTT